>NW_006921307.1:0-165983 GCF_000392275.1 Phaeoacremonium minimum UCRPA7 | reverse complement strand
CCCCCCCCCCCAATGCTGTTCCCGTGTTCCCACCACAACAAGCCTAAAAATCATAATAAACAAGCCCATCATCAACCACAACACGACCATCACATCGCACACCCCTCCACCCCTCCCCCTTCATTATCTATCCCATCGCTGCTTGTTGCACTTATCCAGCATATCACGGACCACTCGTGGCCTCAATCTGCTTAACGATCATCGCATCTTGATCGCATCGTCTACGCGACAACAGCCATACCCACATCTCCCTCCCCAAAAGCCCTCTTGTCAACATGTCAGGCGCAAACAGCTGGCTGCAAAGGCAGCGCAAGTCCGACCTCCTCGAACTCGCCTCAAACGTCGGTCTGAAAGAGTACGTGGTCTAATTTTCTTCTTCCTCTCCCAATTATACGACTTCAGCTAGCTTGACGATGTATTGCGCTTGGACGAGATGCGCTGTTGCGTGGGACTGGGCTTGTCGCGGCAAGGCGTGGAAGTGGGAGCTCGAAAATGACGATGCTCTTCCCCACGCAATGCGGCTACAAACCTCGCTATGCCACGCGATGCATGGAAAAAAGGCTGCTGCATCACGAAAATAAATCCAAGACAATTGCTAACATGCGCTTTTGCACTTATCCAGGACTGATGGCCTCAAGAAGGGCGATCTCGAGGTCCAGCTCGACGAATACCTCGCCGAGAATGCTGGCCAATTCTCCTCAGATCCCAAGCTCGCCCCGTACTTTCAGAGCCGCGCAAAGGCTATAGGATCTCCTGTCAAGAAGGAAGCACCTGTCGCCGATGCGCTGAAAGTCACCAAGCGGAGAGCAACAAAGATCGCCGACGATGTCGCCGCCGCTGTCTCGTGAGTGTGGTCTATTTGCGCGTCACAGCGCGTGTAAACAACAGACAGGACAGCCAACTAACATCCTCAAACAGTGGCGAAGAGTCATCTTCAACTGCCGTGGCTCGCACCCCGGGACGTGCTCTGTCTTTGGCTAGCCGTATCCCCCTTCCCGCCACGCCGGCTGATGTCGCTTCAGCGGTTGACCGCGGCACTATCGCTGTCCGGGAACGCGTCGCGTCCATCTATGCCGACTCCGGTATTACCGAAGTGACCCAGGCGACACGCGAGACTCTCTCCACGGTGACTTCCGTGCTCTTCTCCGTTGCCGCTTTTGAGCTGTACTTCTTGCGCCCGGAGATCCTGGCTGACCGCTACGCGTTCACCATCCCGGCCATTTCGCTCCTCGGCACATCTGACTACCCGGTTTACGTGCCGGATATGTTCCTGCTCCTGACCTCGTCCTTCTGGAACCCGGTTCTTCTGTGGGCTTTCACCAGCGTCATCGTCCCCAGCTTGTTCGGCTACTTCTTCAACCTGTCCGCTGCGCACCATACTAGTGGACGCGTCACCCGGGCTCGAAGCAGCCAGCCCGAATACGTCGTTGACCCATTGACCTTCAGCATTGTCAAGGCAGTGCTGACCTACGTTGTTTTCGCCCAGGGCGTCAGCTTCTGGGGCTTGGTCGATGACCTGTCCGTCGCGCGCATCAATAAGGCCATTTATGGCGGCTGGAAGGGCGTCCTTGTCGGCTCTGCCATCACCGGCCTTGTGAGCGTGTATGACGCTGTGCTACGGAAGTAGATGCCTCGCTCGCGACTTCTGGGGGCGTACCACGCCATTGCATCTCCATACGAGCTCAAAGCTCGTGGCAATCAAGCTTCATAAGCTTACGACTGACGAAGACAAGTTTTGTTGACGTCTCCTAGCTTCCCGTGGCAGCAATATATACCATTGCGCTAATCTGGTAGCCGCTCCTAGCTGCCGCCGCTACTTTTACTGGGGGAAACGAATGGCGTTCACGGCGTTCCTGGCGTCATGGCATGGCTCCTCTTCGCCTGATACCTCCTTTTCCTGCCTAGTTTGTCTTAAATATGGCTCGGCCGCACTTGCACTCCCAACAGCATCTGCTGCTGGGTGATTTGGCTCCCTCGTGAACTCTCAGCCAAGCAACAGGGTCAAAGTCTTGTACATGGACGGTTTTTTGGTCCTTCTCTCCAAAGTTTTCGAAGAGGACATGCTTTTTGGTTTCAAGTTTTTGATTTCCATTCACTGGTTTTTCATCGGTGTCGAGTACGTTGCAATCCACCACATAACCTGGGGGAGAGCTCAAAGGGAGGAAAATTGGGTAGGACGAAAGATGAGTTGGATGACTTTGTCTAGATTACGAGCGAACGAGGGCAGAGGACGGGTTCGACAGGACAGAGGAATATATTTTGCATTTTGCTTGTTCTTGAACGAACTTGTGCATCATCTAGTGAACCCCTGAAATATGCTATTTTGCCAACACGGGTTATCATACGGCGTGACCGTCAGCCGGCTACAACGCTATCCGCAGTGCTTGAATCTGGCCTATGGTTCGGTCTTGCACCCATGGTTCAAGTATGATATGACAAAAGTGTATCTTCCATTACCGTTTGAAACAAAATAGTAGGCGTACGCTTGAATTTCAGGCATCAACCGCATGGGCCAGATATGCCACGAGATCGGAAACGTCCTCGTTCTGCCTCAGCACTAGTGTTCCTAAGGTAATCGACGTCCGAGACAAACTGCTTGTAGTCCCTTTTGCACTCATTCGTGCAATCGACGTGCAACTGATGTGCGTGAATGGCAAGGGCGTTGGCATCCACCTTGCCTGGAAGCGCGCAACTGTAGCTCTCGAAAGAAGTAATGTTCTTCGAGAGCGATGGGTCGCGGTGATCGTCGGAGAAGAACGACACTCATATTCATCTTCAGCCTCAGTACGGTGCGTGGGCCCGTCTATGAGTCCGGATCAAGTTGAGAGATCGCCCCCTTGCGACCGTGTAGAAGATCAGGAAGCCGGTGAAGACCAGCGCCACGGTGGCCAGGCCGATGAGCACATGCAGCTGCTGCCGCGCCGCCTTGTTCCCAATCAGCCGGTGCCGCCCGTCGACGTCCACCTCGCACCACAGGATCTTGATCCAGGACCCGTACCCGTCGCTCGTCAGGACCTGGTCGTAGCTGTGCGTGCTGGCGCACTGGAACCACGCGTCCGGGTCGCCGTCGCGCGGGAAGTAGACCACGTCGCGGTCCCAGCACGCCAGCACGGCGATGGCGGCCACCCAGCCGGCGGCGCAGACACTGTCGAGCGCGATGACGGCCCAGATCGAGTACGGCAGGGAGATGAAGCGGGCTACGGCCACGTAGACCTGGACGACCATGCCGACGGCAGTTATCGCGATAGTCACGACCTCTGCTGTGACCTTGGTCATCTGGGATGGCGTGATTGCGCCGTACGCCATCATCGCGATGAAGTTGGCCATGAGAAGGATCCGGAAGAAGAGCCCGCCCACTCTGGGCTCTCTGTTGCGGAAGCCCATGTTGCTGGATTGAATTCAGGACCAACGGCGGCTGCTGGCGGATCTTCGCGCTCCAAGTCCTACAAGTGTTGTTCGACGGCCACTGGCTGCGGTCGGTCGTCGCTGCTATTCCCGGCTATGTTGTCATTCATGAAGGTTGAAACAGCGAAGTCGCCGCGAACTTCGACTCCCTTCTGTTTTAACTTTGAACCTCCATCATGTCCAATTTCAGCTATCTCAGCTCTGCCCCGTTAGCGGAGTTTTGGGAAATGCCTGACGTGCCGAAGATCTCCACTTGGTTGGCATTGCCTCACCTCAAAGTCCGCAACGGCCGGTTTAGGTTGAGCGAGATATCTCAGCTCTGTTCACGTGGACTGTGAGGAGGAGATAGTTGGAGTAGTACAACCGGTCTTCCGGTCCGGATATACTCGAGCCTAACCCGGGTGATGAATCTTGGGCTTGTCCATCATGAAGTCCGCTCTTGTGAACGGAATGCGGCGCTCATCGCCATGGTGTATCCGGTTCAAACCTGACTCGTAAGGTGACCTGCTGACTGCGCTCTTTTCAGACGAGTGCTGTGCCGTAGGCTTCGTCTCGACCACCCACGCTGTCAAGATGTCGTTATTCTGGTTTGCCGGGCAAGTCCTGAGGCCTGATTAGACAGCTCGTTGTGACAATTGAGCATGCCATTGGCACGCCGTGTACATCTTTGGCATATTCTCATGCGGCTGCTAAGTTATTACTTGTGGCCATCTTGAGTCTGCATGCAAACAGGTGTCATTCGCCTCACGCCTGCCTCCACTGATGGAATTCTACAGCACTTCCAAGTCGGCACTTTTGCAAATGTGCAAATGGAGGGAGGCCGTGGTCTGAACACTCTGACCAATCGCGCGACCGCTTATCGTGGGCGCAATATCGATAAAGGGAATTCCGTCACAGCTAAAGTGCCGCCGTAGGGCCATTTTGAGACAAATTCCACATGGCCCCGGTGACGTATATTCCCGCCGTAGCCTTAGCCTTAGCGGCGCATGCCAGGGCAAGAATGACATTTGGGCTGGCGTGCGTGGCCTGGCCCCGGGTCCCCTCCCCTTGGTGGGCAGCAGCGGCGTTGTCACGGTGCCTGGCTGGGCTCGAGATGCGACGGACAAGACCAGAGCAGAGCAGAGCTGAGCAGAGCAGTAGCAGGAGTATCACAGCAATTAAGTCCCGAGCATTACGTCTGTTCGGATGACGGCCAGTAAGAGTTTGCGATGTACCTGGACTGCTGACCTGCTTTCGTACTACTGTAAGCAAAGGCAAGATCTGAAGCATGTCATGTATGCATGTTCCCTTAGCCTACCTTAGGTAGTCTACATGTACTTGAGAAGCATAAAGGGACAGACGAGGGGAAGTCCCCCTGTATTTGGCGGCTGTGTTTCGGGTGTTGGAGGGCTGAAAAGGAGACGCGGAGGTTTATGGTGGTGGTGGTGGTGCGTATCCTTGGTCATTCAGTCATCCTTCCAGGCTGTGTGCCCTGATGTGTGCGCAGCGGTTTCTATTTTTCGACCATAGATGGTCTCTTACAACCATGGACCTGGCCTGTTTGGGGCCGACCGCGATACAGTAGAACTTACGGGCACGACTTGGGGGTTTGATTGCAGTTTTTTTGGGTTTATGCGACACGCCCGGGTGGATGGGGAGGATGGACGATCCAATCAGCCGGCGCATTCCTGCCTCTCAGACCAACTCCAATCCAAGGCAGGCTGGCTATTGATGTTGATTATGGCGATGATCCTTGGTTGCCAGACCATCCATCGACTGGACAGGTAGGAGGTAAGGCAGCAAGAAGAATGGTGCCTCTAGTCTACTCGTGGTAGTGTTGCTCAAGAAGTGCCTTTGAAGCAAGGAACCGGTGGCACTTTCTCTTTCGAGATATTCAGGCTGCGAGCCAGAGCCGGAGCCAGCAGATCTGGGATCATCGATAGACACGATGCTCGATGCTCGATGCTCGGTAAGTGGAGCGGGCCAAACACACCCCCTCGCATCAAACCAAACCCGGCAGTGCTGTTCACATCACCAACTGCAGTGTGGTGTTAGGCAGACTTTCTCGGGGCAGAGGGAGCGTTACAACCAGAATTGTAGCCCCTGTTCATATCTTACTTGTCACTTCAGCACATGCTGTTATAGTTCTCGATAGCCAGTAGAAGAGAAAAGGCTATGTATAAGTTCCCCTCTCAACCGTCCATGTCTATGTATTGCGTGTCGCGATCTGTCCTTAGACTAATTATAATAAAGCGTCTTGCCCAGCGGCGCATGACCTACGACGACGCAACTCAAAACTTCCCCTCTTTTTAAGGGTAGTTGGAGATCCCTTCGTCATCCCCCGCTGATCGTGATTAGCACCAGCTTCCCGGGCTGCTTGTTTTCCTTGCCAAGGAGCCGTTCGGTTAGACCCAGGCCCAGCCCAGGTGCAGCAGCAGGCAGGTCCAAGGCAGGTCTGGTCTTGTCTGGTCTTGTCTCTCTCCAGTTTCGACCTAAACAAGAGGCGCGACGTACGGACAAACAGCCAGCCAGCCAGCCAGCCACGACTGCCGCCCAAAGTGAAAAGAGAGAGGCACAGAGCGAGAGGCGACTCGCGCGTGCATGCCCTGGAACGACTCGTAGCCTCAGGGACAAGAATAAGGAGCGACGCATACGCAACCCATAAGTGGCAACCGTTCTGACATATCTCTGGGCTCTGTCCACCCTGCATTCTTATTATTACCTGTGCCTTATATCTGAAAAAGGGGAAAGCAGCACTGTACCGCACTAGGTAGTGAGCTGGAAAGGCACGACTATCTATTTACCTTATATGAGGTAGCAGCAGATCTCGAACCTCCAACTCGATCGCCAGCCGTCAAACTTGCACATCGGTGCAGCTTACCTATCTACCCGCTGGAAATTGCACGGAGCCGCCGGCACGCTCTTGATCTGGAGATTCGAAGCAGGCGTGACTTTCATTTTAGGTAAGTTGGTCGATGCTAGATACCTTACCTTACGTTATGTGTTCCCGGGTAGCACAAACAATATACGACACGAAAAAGGCGAATTGCGGGCAGGCAGGTTCCAGGTCACAAGGCCGCCCATTTTCGCGATAATCTCCTTCCCACACCATCATCAATCAATTCCCCCTTCCCATCCGCCCACTGCCCCCACCGTCACTCGTAACCGGAAATGGCAACCCTGTCTACAGTCAGTTGACACAAGCTCGTTTGCTTGCCTTTAGATACACGTTGTTGAACCACTGCCGCCGCAACCACCCTCTTTCTCCTCCATCGTCGATCCGGATCTAAGACACCACCAGCCCACTACCATACTCACCCATCGCATACCCCGGGTTCTCGAACGTTTCACCACCACGCCTACCACGCCTTAACATCCTCTCCAGCGGACACCCACAATGAGTCTCGCCGGCTCAACACCGCTGCAAAGCGGCAAGGAGCAGAGTGATGCCCTTCCCAGGTTAGCCGAGCCTTTCCAGCCGACACCGTCACCAAAGAGCGACACGACCCCGCGGGCAGCCAGCGGCACCGACGTCACAAACGAAGAGCTGGACAATGGCAAGAAGCACAAGAAGCGCGGATTGTTCGGGTTCGGGAAGAAGAAGGTGGAAGACCCTGTCAAGTCGCCCTCGAGCTTGTCGGATGTACCGTCACCCAATCTGAGCACCACAGCTGTCAAGGACGTTCCCATAAGATCAACGGCGACTTCGCCCGTTCATACTGAGCACTCAATTCCCATCATGCCCTCGTCCCCGAACCGCGGCCTCTCCTCTTCACCGCGGCTGTCATCACCCGCTGGGAGCCAAATCTTCGAGCGCGACGTGCAGGAAAGCGCGGTGCTGATCCCTAACTCGCCCGCTATCCCGAGTCACATTACGACCGAGAACCACATTCCCCCAGTTCTCGATGCCTCGTCTGAGGCCATTACCGATGACCACCTGAGCCCCGACACGGTAGAAATCATCACCCACACTGGCCACCAGCCTGCTGCAGTAACCGTGACGGGAATTTCTGACCAAGCGTCCAGCTCCTGGACCGATGATCTTGCCAGCTTCGCCGCGGACAAGGAAGATACCGCGTCCAACTATGGCAGCTTCGACACCACCGATGTGCGAAGACTCAGCTTCATCTCCTTCGCGGACGTTGTACAGGCCGAGCAGGCGGGTCACGCAGGCCATGCCGGCAGTCGCGATTCCGTGCATCTGGCTGGCCTGACAAGCCTTGCCAGCATGGGTGTCAACAGGTCGCCATCACCTATTCGATCACCCATCTCGAGCGCAGGCGGCCCTGGTACCTCGCCACCGACAAGCAAGTCCGGGTCTGTCAAGGGCCTTGAGATGTCCCCAAGCAGAAAACCGCTGGGCAGCCCGACATTGTCACAGCATGCCGCTGGCACCACCGGCATTTCGCCAGCCGTCAGTGGAGAGCTGAACATTGAGACAATGTCGCAGGCTCTCAGGAGAACGGGAAGCACAGACCTGAGTGCAGTCCGCAGTCTGCCAACCAGTCCTGTGGAGGGCCCTTCTCGTTGAGGGCCATTGTTTGCGCGGAGGATGACGGCGCAGCTCCTACTTACCAGGAGCTTTGATTTTGCTTTTTTTTTTTTTTTTTTGGCCCATGGATAACCAATTCATCAGTGAGAAGATGTCAGGGAGGGCCTTTGGGAAACCCCGGAGTTTTGAGAGAGATATCAATTCCCCTTTTCCTTATCGGGCTGAAACGTCTTTGTTCTTACCTTCGAACACATGAGGATTGAAGCGGATGCTGTTATCTGCCTGCTTTTGTTACCGCCTGCTAGAGATATCAGATTAAGGAGTGTAGGGAGAATGGAGCCTTGTCGAGTCTGTTTCTTTTCATGACTGATGGCGGGGATGAACCCTTTTTCTACGATAGGCATGCAGAGGGCAGCGTTGACGCAACGTATGAGGTTGTACATTTTACCAATATACGGGATTTTCCTCTGCCTTACATCTCTCTCATCTGTCTCTATGCCAAACTCATGGACTCCGTGATATTTGGGATAGCAGACCAAGGCCCCGATGTACGGACGTGGTGATGATTCATTTGCGCCGAAATGAATGCCTCTAACACGCTAAAACAACTACCGAGGAGCTCATGAGATTCACGACAAGACTCGAGTGAGCAAATAAGGAAGCTGATAGGGCAGGAGCGGTGTGTTTACCTGTGGTACGGCCCCCCTTAACCGGACTGATGAGCGTTTTCAGAGACCAATGCCAGATTTCAAGAACCAATCTTACCACTAATCCAGCCCTCCTACCTCTTGTCTATTGGAGCTATAGGTGAGTCTAGCGAAGGAGTCATCTTTTCCACGTCCGACGGCCGGCCCGAGTCGGGGAGGCTGTGATTGGGCTTATCCGGGGGGTGCCGGTTGGGGCCTCCGAAGAACTCGGTCTGAAGCCGATTCTGGTACCGGCTGGTGCCGGAAAAGGCCCCGAAGTGGGTATCTCACTGGGCCTAAACGCAACTCTGCGGCAGTCAGATAACAGTGTCGGCCAAGACCTTGCCGATACCGCTGGCTGCCCACAAGATTTCACATTCCAGACCGATCTCATGCACCGATCTTCTGCTGCGAGATGAACTGGCAATTGACGTGCGGGTGAGGCCGTTTTTGTATAGGCACCGTCGTGGGTTGCAAGTCGAGGCTGCTATCTCATCGTGACTCGGGCAATTGGCACTCATGTCCTTCACCTCGTATCATGGGCCAGGCTATGACGTATCTGAACTAAATCTCGGTGAAATGCCGACAAGCTTAAGCCCAAAAAGATTACAGCGTTTCGCCGCCGACAGGACGAGCGGCAATAACGCGGAAGAGGGTGCCGTTTTTGCTTGCCATCAAGCAAAATCTTTTTCACTTTTGCCCAAACTGCCCACTGCCACTGACACCCAACGATGATCGTCCAGTCACCTTAGAGGTGATTAGCCTCCTAGCTTAACCTAGAACCTAGCATGAAAAAAAAAGGTCGCTATCAATGGGCCCGCCCCTGCCTCTAGTAGCATGCGAATAGAGTCTGCATACACACACCAACGGGGCTCTGTCCCGATCCTCGGCGTGTCCAGTGGAATCTGGGGGCGGGGGCAACTAAACCAGCTATGACTCTGCTAAATGGATGGACTCTTATCCAGAGATAGATATCCGTTACGGTCCTCCTCGTTTGAGGATCGTCTGTTTTCTCTCTCTTATTCCACTAGTCAATTGAGATCTCGCGATTCCCATGCGTGTTGCTGGTTCTAAAGTTGGACCACCACAACGCCATACGCTCTCTGCTCTGCGTGCGAAAGCTTTTCCGCGAACAAGACAGAACTTTCATATCCTCTAAAACGTCCCAAGAACGCTCTTCTATAGAAGTCCTTGGTGTCATTCGTTTGTTTGAGTCATAAGATACGACTCTCGCCTGCTATGCCCTCCCCACCACCAACTCCTAATCTGTAAAGCCTCCTTTCTCTGCCCGAACGGGCCCTCCGGTGATGATCAAGGGCTCGGATGACCACACGACCGCTGCCGTTGGCCAGACCCGGCCGCATCGGAGCGATGACGTCGAGTCCGGGGCCGGCAGCCACGAGGTAGGGGCCTCGTCCTCCTCGACGACCACCTCCGACGACAGCGGGTCCGTCAACAGCGAAGGCCGGGAGAGCCTCTCGCACATCTCGACCCATGTGTCACTCGGCCCGGACAACCCGATCGACCACTACAGCTCGTGCGTTGACATCCCCGATGAGGTGTACGACCGCATCCCGAACCACCGGAAGCTCATCATTGTGGCCCTGCTGTCCTACTGCTCATTTCTAGCACCCATCTCTAGCACGTCGGTCCTTGCCGCGACGCCGGAGGTGGCCAGCGAGTATAACACCACGGGATCCGTCATCAATGTTGTAAATGCTATATACATGTTGTTCATGGGCATCTCGCCTATCTTCTGGGGACCTCTGAGCGAGGTTTGGGGTCGGAAGCTAGTAAGTATTCGTGAGAGCACTCATAGACGGCTCATACTCTGCTAACATTTCCAAGATCACATGCACAACTGCTATTCTCTTCCTAGCATGCAGCATAGGAACAGCACTGGCACCCAATCTTGCGGCTTTCTTCATATTCCGTGTGTTGACGGCTTTTGAAGGCACTGCTTTCCTCCTCGTTGGCTCTGCCTGCTTAGGGTAAGTGCTCACCTCTGAGACAACCCCTTATTCAATGCTCAGCCGAAAGACACCACTAACACTTGACAGTGATATCTTTCGACCTACTGAACGAGCGACAGCCATGGGCTGGTTCTTATCAGGGACCCTGGTTGGGCCAGCTTTTGGCCCCTTTATCGGAGGAATCATCGTCACGTATGCTTCATGGAGAGTCATCTTTTGGCTTCAGACAGGCCTTGCCGGCCTAGCTGCGTTGGGCGCATTCACACTTCTACCAGAGACCATACATCACAAGAAGATTGACGACCTGGAGGGCTTCACAAAGAGGAGAAAGCTCAAGGTCTTCTGGGGCATGATCAACCCCATCCGCGTGCTACGGCTGTACCAGTACCCGAACCTCATTATCGTCGGCTTTGCGAGCTCCTCGCTCGTATGGAACATGTACGGCCTGCTGACGCCGATCCGCTACGTGCTCAACCCGCGCTTCCACCTCACGACGCCGATGCAGGGGGGCCTCTTCTACCTGGCGCCAGGGTGCGGCTACGTGATCGGGACCTTCTTCGGCGGGCGGTACGCGGACCACGTCGTGCGCAAGCAGATCAAGAGCCGGGGCACGCGCGTCGCCGAGGACCGCATGCTGTCGGCGCTGCCGTTCATGGGCGTGGTGATCCCGACGTGCGTGCTCATCTACGGGTGGGGCGTGGACCAGGACGTCGGCGGCATCCCGCTCGCGGTCGTCACGCTGTTCCTGCAGGGCGTCGCGCAGCTGTTCTGCTTCCCCAGCCTCAACACGTACTGCCTGGACGTCATGCAGAGCCGCGGCTCCGACGTCATCGCCGGCAACTACTTTGTGCGCTACCTGTTCGCCTGCGTGTCTACCGCCGCCTGCCTGCCGGCCATCGAGACCATCGGCGTCGGCTGGTTCCAGACCATCAGCGCGCTGTTCCTCTTCTTCAGCGCCGTGGGCGTCTGGGCTACGGTCAGGTGGGGCAAGGGGTGGAGGGACAAGGTGGACAGGCGCAGGAGGGCGAAGCGGGTGGCCAAGAGGGAGAAGGCGAGGGAGCAGCTACGGGAGCAGCAGGAGTTCGCCGAACACGAGGCTGAGATACAGGCGGCGGCGGTGGCAACAGCAGCCCAGCAGGAGCTTCACGAGGAGAAAGACGCACATATCGGGGAGAATGGAGACACTGCCGAGACCGCCGGCCGCCGAGAGGAGAGGATGGCGGGTGAAACAGACAAGACGAAAGAGGAGGTTTGATGTTGATGAGATGAAAACTAGGTTGGCTGACTGACTGTATATCCACGGATGCATACACTGCACTGCCGACGACTTGATGGATGATGATGATGAGGGACTTTGGAGATGGATGGGTGGACTGGCTTGGAAAAAGAGATTGGAGGGTTCCTAGAGAGACATATTTGATACCACGGCTGGGATATGCCACCTTCACCATAATTAATTTGGATGGATTTTGTTTTTCAAAAGGCTTCGAGCGCAGTCGAGACATTTCGCACGCAAAATATAGCTTGGCTGGCCTTGGTTGACGCATCCGTGACTCTGGATCCGTTGTATACTATATCTTTATTCGGGTTCTATGACTTGTTTCCCCAGCGCAATTTCTCGTTATCGTCGAGTAATTTGAGGGTTGATGAACCCAAGCCCTGGACCCCTATTTCTTGCAAGTCTTGGCATACGGCATTTGAAGATTGTTTAGGAGCCCCCACGAAGATTAATTAGTCCGCGGCAGTGCAAAGAGGCTCCACGATTCTATCCCAAGTTTTATGAGCCCAGGCGATCTTTGGTCTGAATAGAAACTCGCCCGTGTCGATCGTCCCCAGGCCAGCGGGTCACAGCTCCGCAGTTGAGCAGAATAATACAGCGACAACAGGGGAGACGGATTTTGACGTCATGGTCGGTCGATGTGCTTTGAATAAAGTGAACGTGCCCTTGCTTTTATTTTTGACAAATAGGTCAGATTTTCAAGCTTATTCGAGCATCATTCTGGAGTATGAAACGTGTTGGGCAGAGAGTGTGAAGAGCGGCGGACTGTCTCGGTCATCCCTATTCGGCACACAGGCTGTTTCACAAAATCTGGGTCCGAAGAGTGGGAACCAATCTGACTGCACCCCGGCCGCCGGACGAGCTGGGCGGATACCAGTGAAAATGCAAATTGTAGCCATGTACACATCCCAGCGCCGACCGGTGCCCCTTGCCCATGCAGCGGCAGCCGACGGTCGATCACGGGCAGTCGAGCGAGAGTGACTGGGTATTGTGTCTTGTTTTTCTGCGGGTACACCAAGCGGTCGTTCAAGGGTACCGTATCAGTGTGCCAGAATTGGTAGAATTGCTGCTAGTGTTAAGCGACTGATTGGGTGCCTTGGCACGCTTGGCATTGAGCCTCGCCGATCTGCAGACGTCCTGATACAGCCGAGAGCCCTTTCAAGCGCAACATGTGTGCGGTGACGAGAAACCACACGACCTTCCAGCGAGGCGACGCCCCCGGGGCGGGCGTGCGTGCAGTGCGGCTGGATAGCCGGTGCCAAGCCTCTGACAAGATGCGCATGGGGAATGCAGAGAATCTCGCTCAGCTCGCCGTGACTGACGAACGAGAACCAAGAGCGCAGAGCTTAGGAGGCATGATCGCCGTCGTCCATGTTCCGCACGCGCTACGTCTACTGCTCCAGGAACCACTCGGGTATTGGACATGTTGCTACTTCGCCACACGGGGATACTTGGTCAGATATGACAGGTGAACGGGTGCTTCTATATCCACGCCGCCATGCCTTTACCAATGGCCGCACCATTGCCATACAGTTATGAATGATACAGTCTACTAATGCACCGAATAGAGACGAAAACTGGACCTCATGCACAGTTGCACCTTCTCTAACAAATGTGACCTGACCCTTGAATCTACCTAGGTACTGTGATAGAAGGCAAGACTTCGGGCGTGAGAACCACTCACTGCGTGTTGCATACCTAGCCCACAAAAGTCTCAACTTCTCAAATACTGTCTTGGTTGATATGTTGCTCTAAATATATCGAACATAGGCATTGTTGGAGTTATTTACCAAGCGTGCGCTAGATCAGTCCCAAACCGTGATAGAAACAAAACCCGCATCAACGTCACGGCTTGGCATAATCTCCAAGTGCTTAACCGTCGAGAACGCGCTTTAGCTTGGGTCTGTCCGCGTCTCGAAGATTCAAGGAAGACTAAAGCGTGGGCGGCAAGGATGGGATGGTCAAGGGGACCTCGACACCTTCTCCACTGATCTTCTCAAACCCCTGGCACTAACACCCCCTTTCGTTATCCACATCATTGCAGCTCGTTATTCGGATGCCCTTTCTGGGAGGCCTGGCGACGTTGATGGCCTGGTCGTCCCTCTGCCGTTTCCCACATCTCATGTAGATCGGGTTCGACGGCCTTGTATCTGTTCGATGGGTTAGATCTCTGAAGACACAAGGTGTCCCGGATCCTTTGTTTTACTGCTCCTCTATCTTGTTCTTCAATCCGCCTCTCCCCATTTCTGTAGTCTGGATCTTCATACCAAACCCACACAACTTTGCTGTGTGCATCACACTCCTTCATTAGCAAATTCATTGAGAAGCAGCTTGATGCTATTCTCTAGTCGCTCACTACATACTCTTATTACTTTATCGTTTATTACAGTTTCATTTTGATCTTGACTGGCAGTTACATGTTGGGATAGATAGATCCATTTCGACTTTTACAGCATGGAACGAGCATCATGTCTTCCCAGAAGCAAGTCCGAGACATTCACACAATTCATGTCACAGAAGGTCGACCCAGTCCTACCGTTACCAGCACAGAGTAAACGCAAAATACGTGTACGGGCGTTACTGAGCCACTGCTTATACCGAAGGGTGATACTATGGCTATTCACAGTTGTCGTCCTGGTAAGCCTGGTGATGTGCACGAGTGGGGTTCCCACTCAAAGCAATGGGTTATTAGACTTAGTTCACTTCCACAAGAACGGGGAGGAAGGCAGTCAACAACAGCAACCACAACAACAGGAGCAGCAGCAGCCACAGAATGACAAGCCCGCCGAGAAGAAGCCAGAAGAGGAGAAGAAAAAGGATGGACCTCACTGGCTACAATATACTCAGTAAGTGTCGGTGATTTTGAGATGAAATCTGTCACTGACTTTGCCTCCCTAGTCTCGATGGGTATTTCAACGGCTTGAGGACACTGGTGTCAAAGAAAGACTATATACCCGAGTACCCCATTGAGGATGTTCACTCCCCGCACACCATCGCAGTTCCCATCAGCCCTGAGGTGCCCGTACCAAGACCCTATGTCCCTCAACCAGACTATCAGTCCTCCAAGTACACTGACAAGTACTACCCTGTGCATCAATGTTACCTTGACAAGGAGAAGACTGTTCCTGTTCCAGACTCCTATGCGTATGACGGCGTTCCTCAAGGTGTAGCAGAGCCAGCTTTGGGATCATATGACCTTCTGGGAATTCGCGATGATGTCTGCTTTGATCGGTTTGGCCGATATGGACCCTATGGCTTGGGCTACAGCAAGCAGGAAGGCGGCACCGACGCCGGTATCGACACTGAGAGTGAGGGCAATGAACATGTCTGGGCTAAGACTGGCAAGATCAACTACCGGAAAGTCGACTGGGGCCAGGCTCAGGAGCAGTGCTATGCAGCCAACAAAGAGCGCTTCATTGATGCCGACGAGAAGGAACTGGAGCAGTACGAGAAGGCAAGCAGTGGCAAGGCCGCTCAATACCAGATCTCGAATGGCCAGAAAGAGAAGAAAGAACGGATTGCGGTCGTCATCCGCACATACGTTGGCTTCAAGTGGACGCAGCACGCCATCCTTAACTTTCGTGCCATGATTTCAGAACTCGCATTGCGTTCAGGGGGCGAATACGGCGTTCATTTCCTCCTTCACGTCAAAGACAATGACCAGCCTATCTGGGCTGATCCGGTCACCGCCCAGAAAATTCTCAACGACAACGTCCCGACCGAGTTCCATAGCATGTGCACCTTGTGGTCTGTAGCGCAGATGCGCCTCTTGTATCCTGGCAAATTCAGCAAGCCTTTCGAAAACCCATCCAACGGCGATATTCACGGTGTGTATCGGTCCGCCCACATGCCGCTTCAGCACTTCGCCATGGAGCATCCAGAATACGCTCATTATTGGAACTGGGAGATGGACATGCGGTACACTGGAAACTATTATGAGCTATTTGACCGCCTCGGTGCTTGGGCTGCACAGCAATCCCGCGTCCAGCTCTGGGAAAGGAGCCAGAAATATTACATTCCCGGTTTCCATGGCAGCTGGTCCAACTTCACAGAGATTGTGGAGGCTGAGACTGAGGCTTCGGGCCGCCAAGCCATCCTAGGCCCTATCGTGTTCCCAGGCCGTCAGTCATTGCGTTCTGAAGAACATGGTTACAGCTTTGTGCCTGACACTTGCGCCCGGGGAAGCGACTTGTCAAAGTGTGGCGTAGGTGAAGATGCTGATCTGATCACACTGAACCCCATCTTCGACACAGACGAGTCTGGATGGGTCTTCGCAAAGGATGCGAGCGGCTACGACCTTGGCCTCCCGACACCTCCAAGACGGTGTGCCATTGTCACCGCTTCTCGCCTTTCTCGGCGTCTTCTGATGGTCATGCATGAGGAGACCTGGAGGATGCATCACGCCATGTTCTCAGAGATGTTCCCCGCATCAATGGCGCTGCATCACGGCCTCAAGGCCACCTACGCACCGCACCCGGTCTTCCTCGACCGCAGGTGGGAGCTCGAGGAGGTGGACAGGGCATTCAACGGCGGCCGTGACGGCTCTACGAGTGGCCACGGCAGCCCCTATGACCTGCGAAACGAGCACAACCATAAGGGCACCAGCTGGTACTACAACAGCGAGTTTGCTGCCCTGCTGTGGCGCCGCTGGCTGGGCTACTCGCAGATGGACGGCCGCGGTACTGGCGGTGGCCGCGCTGGCGAGGGCAATCTGCGCGGTGGTCTTGAGGAAGAGAGCGACCCCAATAGCACCGGCCGTATGTGCCTACGCAGCATGCTGGTGCATCCCATCAAGTGGGAGAATCCTGCAGAGCGATAGGGTTAGGTCACTCATCAACAGACCTTGCTGAGCAAAGTCACAAATTAAATTTCGATATTCTAGGGGCATTGACTAGAAAAAAGTTGCCGTTCCCTGCAGGCGTGAATGCCTACGAACGGATTGCATTGGCCGGGGCGCTTCAGTGGTTTTATTTATTTTGTATATCAACAGGTGACAGTCATCTTGACTAAGACTCCGTAGAGTGTCCGCTCTTTTTAGACAGCGACTGGGGAATGGCGTTAGTATTTGAGTAGTGTAGATCTACAATAACATAATTTATTTAACTCAATGAGTATCATCTTCGCAGCTATCGACCATCGGGGGTTTATTTAAGTGTCGTCTCGTTTAAGTTTTATATTTTCAAATAAACTCCTTTTAAGGAGGTTCAGGTTCACAATTGAGGTTGTTGATGTGTTCAATTGGCCGAAGCTGAGCTATCCGCGCTAAACCTTTTCGAGATTAAGGCAGGAGACACGTGAGGTCCTCAAAAAATTGTCCAGCTCAAGATCATGGACTTTTCTTAACTCGGACGACCAGTTGATGAACAGCTCACCTGCGACGAGGAAGAGATTGGGGCCAATTCATAATCAACCATAAAACTCCTCCGAGAGGAGATTGGAATTTTGGGCTTGTTGATTTCAGTCCCTCTGTCCCTCTCATCGGCCCCCTTTCTTTCTCAATTCAGTAGCCGTTCCATTCTCAGGATGGAGGCACAACGTCTCCTGGGACCAGCATCACGCTGCTGTCTCTCTTCCTCGCGCACACGCCTCGTGCAGCAACAAGCCGGCGTCTTCCAGCTCGCCATCCCGCGACGAGAAAAGTCTACATCAGCGCGAACAAAACGAGCTCTTAATATCCGGCCGCATCCGTCCTTCGTCGCCGACGAGGCACAAGATCACATCATCTTCAATCCGCCATCATCAGCACCCTCCGTCTTCCACACGCCCTTCAAGTTTCTACCCAAAAGCGATCCTAGGAGGCGCGCCAACCTCACCGCACTCTTTGGTCGATCTTCGACAATTGCCTACGACACTGACCGCGCGTCTGTTGCCCTACCGCCGACAGTCCGAGCCGAATCCAAGGTGCCACGACACCACCTCACCAAGCAAGATGTGGAAGAGATACGGCATCTAAGAGAGAGCGATCCAGACACATGGAGCGTCAGTAAGCTCGCCCAGAAGTTTAACTGCGCGCCGATGTTCGTCATGATGTGCTCCCAGGCGACTGAAGAGAAACTTGCTCAACAGAAAGAGAAGGTCGAACTGGTCAAGGCTCGCTGGGGACCGATACGGTCAAAGGCCAGGGAGGACCGAAGTAGGCGGAAGGCTATGCTCTACCGTGGAGAGATATGACCACCTCATCAGTTTGACAAGAGACAAAGCAACTTTCAGCATTCGCTTGTCATCTGCAACTGGTTAGAAAGACAGGTCGATCGTGTAGGAAAGCGTGTTTGTAATGTGTGTACATTGAGCAGCACCAATTGTATATTACAATAACCGAGAGCACAGCAGAAGGACGGGCATACAGGCATTTTCGTCGGCGAAACCCCGACAAACGGCGTCAAATCATGGCCGGGTGGCTATAGATCTGGAGACACTCCTCCAATCCTATGTACAATGTATACCAATTCAAATGTGTATAAGTCGCATGCAAGCTGAGGGACAAATTGACTCCCAATATTATCCCATTGCAGTACTTGGAAGTCTACCTGTTGTCACTGTCGTATCGTTGCCCTCTATTCCAGATCCCCTATTTTCATGATCCAATAACAGTATGTGCCTAATCCTGGCTAGCACCCCTTTTTTTGACTGCCATTACTTAATCCAAGCTATTCCGAGTCCCGGGGAGAATGATAAAATCAAGAGGTCTCAATTCGAGGCCTTCTGCTGTTCTCTCTCGCGGCGTGCTTTTGCGTGCTCTTCATCCTTCTTACTGGGAATTACCCTTGAGCACCAGTCACACCAACTCCTGGCCTTGCCGCTGACTTCGCGACCCCAGATCTCGCCTTTGTTCTTCTCGTCCGCCCATTCCGGGACGCAGGCGCCTACCCGCACCATCTTAACTCTCTTCCGTTTCACAATGCCACCGATACCTTCAATTTCATGCCTGGCATATCCCGGCCCAAGAGCCGGTGACGGCGTTCTCCTACTTACGGACCCCGCGACTGCATCTGGCCAACCTGAAGGCGGTGTACTGCTATGTACGCTTAGGCTCTGCAAGCTTTGCAGACTGGACTGGCTGCCCCAACTGCTTGATCCTGCGTATAATGCCAAGGGAGACTGCCCAGACGGCGTCGAGCCGAGTGCAAACTCCTCTGCTTCCCTTGCGTCCTCGGCATCGCAGTCTGTCTCTTGCTCGATATACTTGCCTTTGATACATTCACTCTTGCGAGCACACTCAACACCGCGATCTGCGTCCCCAATACCGGTGCCTAGTCCGCCGAGGACTTCACCGTACTGATTTCGCCATTTCCAAACCCTAGTTCATGTTAATACGACCAAAAGAAAGAGTCAGAGAGCACAAACCCCTGGTAATCTGCATCATGGCCACGAATGCCCCTTCCACAGGGTTGGCAGAGCCAGACCCCTTCGCTCTGGCACGTGCATATCGCTCGTTGCATCTCGTCTGAGTCAAGCGCCGCGTGTGCTCCCATACGCGGCCGGACGAGCATTCCGATGGGGGCCTTCGAGCACCCATTGCAGAGCCGACGGTGCCTATCTCGCAGGACGATGGGTGCCGGCGGTTTTATCGCACAATTCTGGTCCCAGTGATGAGCATTTCCCCTTATATTCTGTCGTATCAACTACACGTGCACTTACTCTGCAGACGACTGTTCCGCATCTCCGACACTCTGACACCTTGTCCCGCGCACACTGGCCCGCCTTGCCGCTGTAGCTGCCGGCCCGCGTCGTGTCCTCCATGTAGAACCAATTGCCAGCCCTAGCCCTGTAGCGCAGCGTCTCCTCGGGGTCGACGGGCAGGTCCTCGTTGGAGCAGTGCAGGGTCGACTTGATCAGCATGCTGCGGTACTGCAGCAGCCCGGCACGGACCTGGCGGCAGGTGCGGGACAGGTTGTCGAGCGTGTTGAGGTCGATGTCTGCGGCGATGGCCATGACGATACTGGTGAAAGCCAGTCAGTGTCTCCAGTCCCAGCCTCCGCCCCTCCTCTTTGTTAAAGGAGAAAGGGGGAGCTGTCGGAGAGGATTTGATTGAAGACCAAAAAAACTAAAGGGGAAAATAATGCAAGGTGTGTCCGCCTACGGATAGCATCCCAAAGCCTCCGTCGTCGAGTTCTGGTTTAGGTTCTCTCTGACGGCGAACTCGTGAGCCTCCTTGCGATCGTCCTTGTCCTTCTCCAGGGCAGACGGCGCCGTCGCATTGTTGTGGCCGTTGAGTGTGCCATTCCAGATGGGCTTGAAGAGGCCGGGTTGCGGGGGAGGATCGACGTCGTCGTCGTCTAAGTCGACGAACACAGCCATATTGACGTCGTTTCGTCAGTAGGTCGATATGGCGGGGCAAGATAAGATTGATTAGGGGAGGAATTGAAACGCAAACGAGACGCGATTGTTGGAAAGATGAAGTAGATATTGGGTTTCTACATTGAATAATACGAGGAGAAGGAATGGGGAGGAGCAGGTTGATCGTGGGTGAAGCAAGACGCGGGTGTCTTGTGCCTCTGGATAGGATAGGGGAGTTGTGACGTCTCGTAGACCTCTACGCCGCCCTTTACGAGTCTAGTAGGCAGACTGACGTGCCGGTGCCGCAGCGCCATTATGTAAAACGGCGGGGTGGGGAGCCCTGGAGGAGGCCACCTGCGCACCGCCGCGCCGGACCCGACATTGACCTCGTCGCTGCACCGAGTTCCCATGTGACGCCTTGATTCCCCCTAGTCTCTGCTATTATTACAGTAGCTTCCTCCAAATCCCACGACATGCCTCTTCACCGCATACCTCCTGCTACAGGAATTAGACGCACCGACCCTACATGGCCCAGGGGTTTCGGTCATTTGACGTGAGAATTTGAGCCAGACGTGGAAGGGAGCCGAATGACTCTCGAATCGACTTTCCTCTTTGGCGGGCTAACGATGGCTACTGTAGTACTGTCGCATACGACTGCCTTCCTAGTCCAGACTCCCAGGACGGCGCCACGCCTTGTTATTGCCGGACATGAGCGCTTGTGCCAATTCGCCTTGAAAAGACGCAGAACTCCGCTTCTCTAGCTACACTTGGAGCTTCGAAGAGCGATGCCGTCTTCGGTCTCAGGCACTGCGTCCTCAGACACGCGACCCGCAGAAAAAGACCATTTGATGGCTAAAACTCGCAATCCTGTGGGGGACGCGCCTTGCTGGAGCTTCCCGGATCCCCTTACGTACCGTCAAGTCAAGCGGTCCCACTCCGATCTTATCAGATCCGCATCTTCACCATCATGCCAAGTCGCGTGCGCCTGGACTATGACTATGAGGAACTGAGATCTGGCTTCATCGAGTCTTTCGTCTTGACGTTGGCACTTGCTTGTTTCGAGATCGTTGCTGTCGACTCCTCGACGCCAACGCGCACCAACTTGGCTCTCACGGACATCCGTCTCCGTCGTACAGCCATAGGTTGGCTCTCCAAGTTTGTCCTTCCCAATGAGTTGAAGATAGTGTTTATAAGACATCGTTTTTATGATGCATGCTTGTTGCCCTAGGTACCCTTGCAAACTAAGGCAGGTACATAGACGATGTCTCGGCCCAACAAAACTTGGGGTACCATGCCCATGGAGCCAGATCCCGGCGTTGAGCTATTATTCAAGATTAATGGCGCAAAAGGTATCAGCTGGATCTGCAACATTATCTATGACTTCAATTGTAGAGCCTATCCGACTATCATGGCTCGCATTATCGACGTTGCTGGCCTTAGCATAGAGAATGAAGGACTTAGACCCCTGGAAACCATGGGATGGTGAGCCGTGTGAGCAGCGCTGAAAATTCATTCCGTGCACTTACATTGTTCTTGGTTGTCGAGTGGCAGAGTAGGAAGCCAAATCCCCTGAATTGCTTCTGGAAGCCGTCCACGACTAGTGTCCGCTAAGTAGCCGTAGTGTCCTACACCGCTTGTCGAGACTTATTCCTTTTCTTGTACGTTCCCGCTGGAGAATAAGCGCTCCAGATGCACCATATGGACATCTAGTGTTGCAGTGTCTCAGTCCCTGAGAAGACGTTGGAACATCCCGTTGCCAGCATCACCCCAAGAAGTTTCTAACTATACCTGCGGTACTTTAGCTCGCTATGGACTGTTCCTTCCGATCGTCTCACGTATCAGCACGTCGGCATAGGAACCCTCTTAGCTCAAGAGAGTGCGGGTCTGGTCATGGTAGATCTCGAGTCTAAGAGCAGGATTCTGAGCAACTCGAATGTTTCAAATTGATGTGTAGAAAGAGTAGCTGAGAATTCTCGGTCTTTGCAATTTCATTTTTGTGATTTGAGAAGCAAATACCTCCCTAGACCTTTGAACCTAGATGTGGAGCATGATACTGCTTCCCTGCCTGATTGCCCTGCATTATAACATGGACAAAGGAAGGGGCTGAACACCAACGCGCGGTTGGGGTTCTCGTCCCGATTCAGTATCAGGATGTTGCTTATTCCAGAAGCACTAACTCCTCTGAGGCAGCCACCCAGCAAAAACAGCAATCTCACTTGAGGTTACTTCTGTTGCCGGAGCCAAGGGCCACCGAAGATAAGAAAGACGACCGCAAGCGTGGTGGTCGTGCAATTTTTTTCAGTCAACGATACCCTGTCTTCGCCGCTCCCACGACCGAAGGCTGCGGCAATAGTGTGAGACTGTTGTTTCTAGCTCAAGGCTACTCCCGTAAAAAGGAACGATGCTTGTCATGGGACTTGCCGTCGTCGTACGGAGACTTCTCCGGGAGGCCTGTAATCTTGCTTCTGCCCATTCCCCGGGCGCCATCCCAATTCCCGGTACGCGCTTCTGAAGCATGGATATGCTAGATTCGCGATCAAAGGATCAAGATTTGGCGTTGTTGACTGATGATATGGTAAGGAATTTCGGTGTACCACGGTGAGAGATGGTATATCATTGGTGCGAATTCACGAGTTCTCCGTTTAGTCTGAACAGAACAAAAAAGAATACGGTGCAAGACTCAGTTGGTTCTCTTCTCTCATTAGAGGGTGAAACCTCTAGACATTGGATCCTTGTCGACGATCAACACGCCCCGTTACAACGTGTCAGAACAGTGAAATCCAAGAGGTTCTAAGAGATGCGAAGAGGGAGTGTCGTAAAAGATGGATACTACCATTGATCTAGATCTGTAGGCGCTAAGAAAGATGACAGAGACCCGATCTTGTCATCAAGTTCGCCAGAGATGACCAATACGCTTGAGGTATGTCCGCTGTAATGCCGGACCACTAAAGTCTGACTACATATGCTCGAGATAGGGAAACCAGGGGTCCAGAGATAACGACACGAGAAGACTCGTATGCCAGGAAAGTTGACCAAGCCCCGTCGGAATTACATTCGCAATCAACATTATTTGATGCTGTGGGACTCGTGGCCAGCTAAAGCTAAAGCCCGCCATGTTCAGATTGAGTGCCTCGTTGTCAACGGACGGAAACGCGGCAGCTCTGACAGCGTATGGTGGCGCCAGCCACGGCGTGTGAAGAAGCCAATGCCGTGAGGTGTTCCCCCCTTGAATGGCAGATAATGACCAATACCATGTGCGCGCGGAAGACATCCGGCGCGCTGATATCTTGCCTAAGATCTTGGCGCTGCTGCAAACAGAGCAAAGGCTCTTCAAGTTGACAAAGTCGGCACATTTGCAACATCAACAGTTGATGTGAAATAGGATCACGGAGATCAGAAGCTCTTGTCGATATTCGTCTTGAACAATGGCAGGCTGGGCTGTTACACTGCATCAAATAGCATTTCCAAGAAATGCAAGTTACCTACGGGATGGCACGTTCATCCTCAGATCATACTCAGCCACCTGGACAGGGTTCCCTGTTGTCAAGGTCTTGGATGGTCGCGTAGAGCACCGCAGGAGATCCGGCGCACCCTTATCCTCAGCTGCTAGCCAACCACTTGCAAACAGTCTCGTCGAGTAGGGAAGTCGGGAACATGCATGGCGTCAGTGAGAAATAGCATCTCGCAAACCGGGTGCCGCAGCAAACGCTAGACGTTTGTGCCTTGGCAGGCTGTGTTCCACGAAGCAAATTTTATCCCGATATCAGGGAAGGGAATCCTCACTATTATTGTTCGCGCGTTTTCATACCCGAAAGCAAGTTTCTTCAAACATTGTCTTGTATTCCTCGGCAGAAAATCTCGCTCAAAAGCTTAGTAAGTAGGCTTTTAGGGCTTAATTCTGCAGGGTCAGCACTGCTTCTTCGCCGTGTGCATGATGTTGCCCGCGGGTGCAGAAACTTCGCAGTAGAATATTGGGGGTTCTCGCCTATTAGATTGAGGCTGATGCATGTGAAGGGAAGAGAGCCGGGGGTCCTGTTATATCACACCATGTTATCAACTTAGCTCAAAATGTCAACAAATGGTGCATTCGCAGGGTCCAACAAGGATGCAGATATACCGTGCTCCGCTCCAGTCCCAATTCGAGTTTGGGCGCGGCCGCCTCAAACATCCTCCTTCTCGCCATGGTCTTCGTCAATTGCGAGCAGATCAGAAGGCTCTCTCCAGTAGAAGCAGAAAACATGGTCGGCATGTTAACCCAATTGGGGCCTAGGGCTCATCATATATAGTGCCCGCGTATGCAAGAACATGCGAGAGCGGGCGAGATGCGTTCTGTATGCAGTGCGGCGGCTTTATTGGTCTTGGGTTGTGGTGGGTGGATGACATCCAGGCATTAGGCCCTCTGTAATCAATATTTTCTTATCAGGACAGGACCCAGGCACTCCAACGCAACAGGAAAGCTAGACCGTGTGTGCTGAGTGTTAAGATGAGGGCAACCGGTGAGGTGGCTGCTCTTGGCGAGAAGTCCCCCAACGAAGTCGTCCGCATGGGTGGCGAGCGCCATCAGTCAGTTGTGATGAATGGCTGGAAAACCCGTGGCCGACATTGGAATCCGCTGATATCAGGAGGACTTCTTTGTTGTCAGCATGGTTGCGGTCAGCCACAGCCGAAACCGTTCTCCGTCTTAGGTCTTTACGGTGCCTGTTGTTGCGATTTTTATCGGGGCGGGCCACCGTAATGTTAGACTGCTGCCACCAGGTCATTCGATTCGCTCTCTGCAGACCAGATAGATCAGACTGCAGGCTCTGTGCATCAGAGCTGATCGCCGGAAGCCGGCACTGGACCAGCCTCGGAAGGACAGGAGACAGAATTTTGTCTAGTTGTAGAAATCGACTGGTGCAGGATGGATGACGATGGGTTCAACGTGCACTAGCCAGTTAACAGTAGAACTGAGGTACTTAGGTCTAACAGAGCCACTAACATAAGTGTACGGGACGGAACGTTAAGCTTCATTTTAGCAAGTACCTATTTTAGGGTACTCTCTTATCCCTGTCACTTCGTATGTTGCGACCGAATGGCCAGCTATGTTGTCAAAAGCATGTATCTGGCTTGGTCCCTTCCCGCCGTTTCACAGGTGTATAGTCATCCACAGCTACCTGAAAATTGCAGCAGGTTGGGAGCTGTGCGGAAAGAACAGCGGGACGCCACGAGTGACTGAGACAGGTGAGTGAAAACGAGACAGGGATAACGATGTTGTTTAAGAAGCTCGAGCGGTAAGCGAATGGTTTCTGCTGAAGTGACATATCGCTGTCCGAGAGGCACACCATCCCAAACAGGATGCCGATGAGACGAACATACAAGCTGAAGTGCCAAATACATAACCCCCACATACAAGGGGTCGTTAAGACATACAGGAAGAGCAAAGCTTAACTCGCTTTGGCGAGGTCGCCGATGGGGCATAACGGTTGTTCAACATTTCTCCTATTTTGTTGTCTATTTTTGCCTTGCAACTTAGAACACTGAATCGAACCTCGATATGCGAATCCTTTAAGGAGTTGAGGTTGCAGACAATCCCGGTCGAGCGCATGGTAGGGCCGGTTATTCCATTAAGCGACTGTCTTGTATCATCGCAATCCCGTCGATACGACCTGGGACTGTGCAGACAAACGCAGGCAGGATGCGCCAAGCCCGCTCACCGTTGCGTTACGTTAATCAGCGTTACTGTCGACGGTGCTGTCCCTGGCGGGTATCTACTTGACTGTCAGCTTAGCTCATGAACAATATCTGCAGGTGGACAACCTATCTACGAACCCCTGTCCTCACCAGTGTTTGTACAACTACCGTACCAAGCTCGCCTCGCAAAGCACATACATTGCCCAGAGTCCTGATACGCCGGTACATGCCAGAACATATCATTCTCGCATCCTGGACGAGGCCCCTGGTTCGCCGCAGTATCTAATATTTCGGATATATGCCGACTAACCCCTGGCCTAGATTGCTAGAGCCGAAGTGGCTTTGACGAAAACTATCATGGCAGTCGTATATGATCGTCTCATGGGCCAGGGCGACCCGGGGAGCTGTCAACCTCTGCCCTTCTAGACTGCTCGTTGATCTCCGTAGCGCCGGACAACCAGTCTATCCCAATAGTCCAGACCAAGGGGCCAACAAAGAAAGGCTTCAGGTCCACTCAATAGCTGCATGCCACCGACGCCATGATGTGGCCCGACCACGTCTCTCAGCGTCGTTCTGGGCCGTAGGTGACTCTTTCAGCTCGTCCAAGAGCAGACATGCTTTATCTCGTCTTCCCACGGACATGGGTCTTCCATCAGCATGGTGTGGCTGCCAAGCAGGCCGGTGATGTGACCGTGCCTGTGCTTGTCAGTGCAAGAAGCCCAAAATATGACTGCGGCTCTAGTGTGCTGCTCATCAGCTTCCGCGTGTGTTGGGCAGTGATTCCCATCAATCTCTCTTAAAGCCTGCTATCCCATTGATGTACCCCTGGTCTTGTTTCTGTCGACCCCCGTTCGGGTTCCGTCTTGTTGCAGAGCCTCGTCTCCTTCCCTGCTCTCACCTCCTGAACCTTTCTTTACAGAATTGGTTTCCTTCTTTGAACCAATCTATATCGTTCTCAACTAGTCATTCACCACCGTCTGAATTTGAGGGCGTCGGTCTGGTCTGGCGTTACGGACAACGCCAAAGAAGCCTCGAGATGCGTGTCTTCAAGTCGTATTTCACGCCGACTGGCGATGGCACGACCGAGAAGACTTCGGCGCTGTCACACTCCCATGGAGATGTTGACGGGACTAAGGTGGCCAAGGAGAGCGCTGGTGGTCTCAGGCTCTCGAATCTGAAGTCGAAGAATCCACTTTCTTCCGCGTTGGCTCCGCAGTCGTCAACTCAATCGGCATCAATATCAGGGACAAATACCCTATCGGCCCACACAGGAACACCATCGCAGTCAAGGCCATCGTCAATATTGACTCCATCGGTCAGGAACTCCGTGTATCCCAGAGGCGACTTCAGGAACTCACAACAGACTCTCATGGATGTCAAGAACGACATGATGGTCAACTGGCTATATGAGCAGCAAATGAGAAAGCTTTATGTGTTTCCAGAAAATATTGGCGAGGGAGTTGTTCTCAAACGAGCAAGGGGTGACTTCACCTGCTGCCCGCCTCAGTTGAGAGCATTTCAAGGCGGCTTCTATGACATGATTGTCAAGATGAACGTCCGGGTATGTACGAGACCGTGAAATCAAGCACTGTCGGCTAACGCGTATCCAGTGTGCGATGACAGTAAACACGCCTGTCGTCAGAGCCATTTTGGACTCGTTAAGGAGCGTTGAGATTGACTATGTCCCTCTTCCAGACGGTCTCCGAGTTCAAATCCTTCAAAGAATGGACGATCTTCCGAAGGGACAGCTGCATCACTTCGCGGCATTTCTTCAGGAGGAAAACATACTAATTGTTTGGGATGATGACCCGGAGACTTTACTCCGTAGAGCTCAAACACTTGAGAGGAGATTTATGGAGATCATCTGGGGCACACAAGAAGAACAGGAAAACAACAACGAAGATGAAAAGAAAGGTCCAGATGTCGAAATGACTGAAGTAGACCCTGACCAATTGGAAAGTGGTACGACTGAGGAAAAACGGCCAATTCGACTCGAGAATGCATGTGTCGTTGGCGTCACCTTGGCTCTTGCGATCACCTGTCTGGGACTCGGTTGGAGAAACCTAGCCATGGAAGTCGGCGTTGATAACGGCTATATGAGACTTGCTTTGCTCGCGGCGGGACCGATCCAGCTCTTTTGCAGCTTGGTGAGTAGAAATCTCACAATTCAGTGTGCCTGTTTCCAGTCTCTAACAGAGTGCAGTTCTTCTTCCAAGCATTAGTCGGCAATCTGGCTCAGATTTTCGGACCAATTTCCGCTGTCACGTCGAACTCCAAATATTACTCCGGAAAGCCTCCGAAGAGGTTGAATAGAAATCTCCATGCCTTGCCTCATGTAACAATTCAAATGCCGGTTTATAAGGAGGGGTTGAACGCAGTCATCAGGCCAACTGTCGTATCTCTGAAAGGCGCTATATCGACATATGAGATGCAAGGAGGGACAGCCAACATTTTCGTGAACGACGACGGTATGCAGCTTGTTTCTGACGATGAGGCGGCTGCACGACGAGACTTCTACGACGAGCATAACATCGGCTGGGTTGCTCGGCCTAAGCATAACGATAAGCCTGAGGATGGCGAGAAGAAGTTCCTTCGTCGCGGCAAGTTCAAGAAGGCATCAAACATGAATTATGCGCTGCACGTATCCAATCGTGTCGAGGAGAAACTGCAACAGATCCATCGAGGAGCGAAGTGGGATCAAGAGGCTGAGTATGGCGCATACTACCAGTGCCTCGCCGACATCCTGCAAGAAGATGAAGGCCGGACTTGGGCGGAGGGTAATATTCGGGTGGGAGACTACATCCTTATCATTGACTCGGACACCCGCGTGCCAAAGGACTGCCTGCTTGATGCTGTTAGCGAGATGGAGCAATCACCAGACGTAGCCTTGATCCAATTCAGCTCTGGAGTCATGAATGTCTCGGAATCATTCTTCGAAAAGGGGTAAGTATTCTTCATCGAGATTATATTTCGTATACTAACAGATATTCAGCGTTACATGGTTCACCAATCTCATCTATTCAGCAATCACCTTTGCTGTGGCTTCGGGTGATGCTTGCCCGTTTGTCGGCCACAATGCACTTCTTCGATGGCAAGCGATCCAGGAGGCTGCAGCGTATGAGGATGAAGACGGCTATGAGAAGTACTGGTCCGAGTCTCACGTGTCCGAAGATTTCGACATGGCTCTTCGTCTCCAAGTTGCCGGGTACTCGCTTCGGTACGCCGCCTACACGGGGGATGGCTTCAAGGAAGGAGTCAGCCTGACTGTATACGATGAGCTGGCACGATGGGAGAAATATGCGTACGGGTGCAACGAGCTTCTCTTTCACCCTTTCCGATTTTGGATTGTCAGAGGACCTTTCACGAAGCTCTTTAGACAGTTCATCTTCTCGTCGATCCCATTCCCTAAGAAGGTAACAATCTGTGCTTATATCGGGACATACTACGCTATCGCATCAGCCTGGTTACTCACCTTGATGAACTACTTCCTCACCGGATGGTTCTTTGGCATATACGACAAATATTATATTGACTCCTTTGCCATTTACTTCGGTATTATTACTGTTTTCACGGCACTGGGCAATGTCGCCCTGGCTGTCCTTCGATACCGGTTGAGCGAGAAATCCCTGCTTGGAGCTTGTAAGTCATCTGTCCCCAAATGCTATTCTCATGGTAACACGAGCTAACTCACTCCTCAAGTCCTTGAAAACCTGACATGGATTCCTATGTTCACCATCTTTCTTGGTGGCGTATCGTTGCACGTTTCACAAGCCATCCTCAGCCATTTCTTCGAGATCGACATGGTTTGGGGTGCGACAGCCAAGGAGGTTGAGGAGGTGAACTTTGGTGAGGAGATGGTTCGCATCCTGAAGAAGTTCAAGGGAACTTTCGTTTTCTGTTTCCTCGCAACTGGACTGATGGTTTCCGCCTTCTATGTCTTCCCCGTGCAGTGGCGGATCACCACGTTCTCTTCGATCTACCCATTTGCCTCAGTGGTGGCTTCTCATTTCTTACTACCGGTCATTCTGAATCCCGCCTTAATGATGTTTAGTTGGTAAAGTGTACTTGACAGGGGTGTATCGTACGTTGGTAATCATTGTGTTAGAGGGCGTTCGGGTCGTTCGGGTCTTGAGGGGAGCACGAGGTAATATCGGCGAGGAAGGACAAAACATATCAGAGGAGACTAGACTTAGATCACGATAATGGACATAAGCACTCAGTATGAGTCGAAACCTAGACCATAAGACTCACAAACAGGGGGCAGACTTCTGTAGACCGAAAGATAGGTGTTTCCTTGAGTAGCGTGCATTGGTTTCCATTTCTCGAAACATTGCAAGCCTTCTCCAAAGAATTTTGGAAGGAAAGGGACGCCGAAGGGAAAAGCGCCATCAAGTAAACTTTGGTCACAAAGCCCTTCTATAAGACCGCCAATTGTGTCAATGGCGTACGGGCTGATGTTGATCCTTCTTTACGTTGTTTCTATATCTAAGATATTGTATATACCCAGACAGTCTCTTTCAACGTAAGCATTGTAGGCGTTCACAGCCTGGTCTCTACAGACAATCTATAGAGACCCGACTTGAACGTGCAGACGAGAAACATGCTCGAACTGACCTGACTCGGAGGCATGTATCGACATCGTGCCTTCCGTTTCGGGAAGCGGTGGGAGTTTCGGAAGTGCCTGAGACCCGCTATTCACCGCAAAATGCAAGAACAGCGTCATTGTGGATCCGCCAACGTTAACGTTCACTGTGCGACTCAGGCAAAACTGAAGCTTTGGAGCAAATGGGTGTCGGTAGGGCTCTGGGGGCTCTGCCTAGAGCTGGTTATCAGTGCTTGACGGCGCCGTCTCAAACCCACAATTCGTGACCTAGAAGTGGTTGAAGGTGGACAAGATATGCGCAATAACCTGCATGGACACGCTCTCTTGCAGCGATTGAGCGCTGTGATTGACTGGATGCAGGTCATCGTGGGACTGTCAGCGGGGTCTTTTGGACACGCACAGCACTGCACAGGACAGCATTGAGGCGACACCGACAGAATTAATAAGTCGTCTCTCACGGAAATCCACAGCGAAGAGGTCATAAGAAACGGGTATCGACTCGCGTGGCATTTTAGTTACACCTTCTCCCTTGACCCAAACTCTTACAACCTTGGATCTCTGCTTTCTTCTCTCTCTGCTGTCTGTCCGTCCGTTCATCCATCCATCCATCCTGCACGATACAGGGTATTCCTGTTGCCATCCGTCCGTACACCGTACACCGTACAACCCGCAAGATCTTGTCATCCGACTTTATCGTTCCCGCACTGGTCAATCTGTGTCGACGCTCTTTTTCGCCTCCTTGAACAACCCGATTGCGGTCACTTTCCATTGGCTGGACCCTGAAAATCATCCCCTCCAAGGGCTCTTCGGAAGTCCCTCGGATCTCATTCCTCGTTCCCAAGCTGTTCGGACACAGCTTCTATCTGAGATCCGCCGCTCAAGGCTCTTGAATACCTACCTGAACTGTGCCTCTCAGGGCAGTGTTACTGCTAAGGCGACGACTTTCTTTGACATATTGGCATCTTTTGCTGCGGATGACATAAGATTTGGACAATTTGAGGCTGGCTGTAAGAGAACAGACCCCCCCCATCATCTCGTCTCAGTCCTTTTTTTGGCCCGCGTGACTGGTTCCTGCAACTCCAATTTCCCCCTGTACTGTAACCGCATTTTCACTCCTCCCCAGCAAGCATATGCACCCAATACCGGCCGCTGCTAACCCGGAACAATCCTAGCAACACCACATTACCTACCTACACTGCGTATACCGCACCACAAGCACCGCACCGCAGCGAACCGCACCTGAAGCCCTACAACACAGACGAGCTGAGAACCTTTCTGGTGTTTCCCCGTACATAAGCCGCAGTCTTACCTCCGATCCTCTTCGACTGTCACTTTCAATTCCCGTTTGCTTCAAGCTCATTGTTTCTCAACCATCGAGCTCCCCCCCTCCTCAAAGGAAACCCCACTATCCCACCGATACACCGCCGATACCTCGTAGTCACCACAACGATGACCACGCCCGGCATGGGTCGCAGTCGCGGCTCGACCGACGACTTCAGCGTTTACGACGATGCAAAGACCTACTATGCTTCCGAGGAGCGCCATGTGAACACAAAGAGCGGAGCTCGGACTCGGACCTACTCCCAGGTAAAACACACATGCCGGCATTGCCAATGGGCCTCGCAAGATCTTTGTCGACTGACTTGGTCTTATAGAATAGTCTTCTGAAGCAGATGGAGAGGCTGGGCCTCAAAGAGCCGTTTCGAAGAGGTAGTCATGGTATGTGTCCATTGACTAGATCATGAGTTGTAGTGTGGTTCGCTAATTGTTGGTCAATGGCACAGATGAGACCACCATTCCTCAATCCCGACGATTTCTTATCCAAGTTGAACCTACATTGCAGAGCTTGCAGTCGCAAGAGGATACGGACAACAATATGCAAATCACAATCGAAGACAATGGCCCAAAGGTAACATCTCTTAGATCCTCTGGGCTAGAATATGCCACTAAATCGATGTACAGGTCCTGTCCCTCCGTACAGCTGCCTCCAACGGCCACAACAGATTTGACGTTCGAGGCACCTACATGCTTTCAAACTTGCTTCAAGAGCTATCTCTTGCCAAGGAGTATGGGCGAAAACAGATCATTTTGGACGAGGCCAGACTGAATGAGAATCCCGTGAATCGGCTGTCACGATTGATTCGTGATCACTTCTGGGAAGGCCTCACTCGAAGGATTGATGCCTCTAGCATCGAAATTGCTGCTAAAGATCCGAAGGATTGGACCGACGATCCTCGACCGCGTATATATGTCCCAATTGGTGCTCCTGAGCAACTTGAGTACTACCAAAAGGTTGCGCAGGATCGGCCAGAGCTTCGTTTGGATGTCCAGCAGCTTCCAGCCAAGATTACCCCCGAACTTGTCCGAGACATGAATGACGCACCTGGACTTCTCGCAGTTGAGATGGAAGAGTCCACAGATCCTGTTACCGGCGAACGCACTTTACGAGGACTCCCCTTCGTGGTTCCTGGCGGTCGATTCAATGAGCTTTATGGGTGGGATAGTTATATGGAGTCCTTGGGTCTTCTAGTTAACGACAAAGTCCACCTCGCCAAGTCCATGGTGCTCAACTTTTGTTTCTGCATCAAACATTATGGCAAGATCCTCAACGCCACCAGATCATACTACCTCGCCCGCTCTCAGCCCCCTTTCCTCACTGACATGGCACTCCGGGTGTATGACAAGATTCGACACGAGCCTGGTGCCCTGGAGTTCCTCCGGACGGCCATCCTAGCAGCCATCAAGGAATACCACAGTGTCTGGGTTGTCGAGCCAAGGCTTGACCCTATTACCGGCCTGTCCCGATATCGCCCCGAGGGATTAGGTGTGCCGCCTGAGACCGAGGCAGGACATTTCGTTCACATTCTTGAGCCCTACTGCAAGAAGTATAACATGGAATTCAGGGAATTCGTGCGCGCTTACAACCATGGGGAAGTCACAGAACCAGAGCTGGACGAGTATTTCCTGCATGACCGTGCTGTCCGTGAGTCTGGTCATGATACCTCGTACCGGTTGGAGGGAGTTTGTGCAAACTTGGCCACGATCGATCTAAACGCCTTGCTCTACAAATACGAGACTGATATTGCCCGGACAATCCGCAATGTCTTCCACGACAAGCTGGTGATTCCGGCTGAATACTGCGTTGGCTCCTTGCAACCCGGCCAAGTTGAATCGTCCGCAATCTGGGACCGCAGATCTAAGCGCCGCAAGCTGGCTATCGACAAGTATCTCTGGAATGAGAAGGAGGGCATGTATTTCGACTATGACACTGTCAAGCGTGAACAATGCAACTACGAGTCCTGCACGACATTTTGGGCTCTATGGGCTGGCGTTGCGTCTCCAAAGCAGGCAGCTGCCATGGTCACCAAGGCCCTGCCCTTGTTCGAGGCCTATGGCGGTCTGCTTTCCGGTACACAGCGAAGTCGTGGTGAGATAGGACTCGAGCGACCTAACCGGCAGTGGGATTATCCGTACGGATGGGCACCACAGCAAATTCTGGCCTGGACCGGCCTGTACCGTTACAGCTTCACCGAAGAGGCCGAGCGCCTTGCGTACAAATGGCTGTTCATGATGACCAAGGCTTTCGTTGACTTCAATGGTGTTGTGGTGGAGAAATACGATGTGACAAGGCCTATTGATCCTCACCGTGTCGACGCCGAGTACGGCAACCAAGGTTTGGACTTCAAGGGGGTTGCGAAAGAAGGGTAAGTGAAGATTCTAGTGGTAGCACGGATTTCATCTCCTCTGACTGATCGATTTAGGTTTGGCTGGGTCAATGCGAGCTACATTTATGGCCTGCAGATCGTCAATGCCCACATGCGCCGAGCCCTGGGTACGTTGACTCCCTACGAGACCTTCATCAAGGCCGTTGAGGAGAACCGCAACAAGGCCCTTGCAGAATTGGTCTAAGCTTTTCCGGTTGTAAATGTCGTCCTGATGATGATGATGATTCCTTCTTTTGGAAAGGGGGGTATTTCTTTCAGGTGTACTTCTGGCGTACTGGGCGTTCTTCCATCGTTGATCTCGCGGAAGATAGAGTAGGTGGCATGCGGAGTGTTTGCATGGGGTGCGCTGACGGAGGCTGCATTTCGATGGCGACAGACATTGGGGTATAGATGGTCGACCGGAAAACCTAGATGCACATTAGAGGAGGGTTATGACTGCATTATACAGGCACTATGATCACGGTTCACCATTAACCAGCGACGAGGTGAGGGTGGAAGGCAGAGGCTACAGATTGCACAAACGACCATGCAAAGGCTTTATGGGAAAGCTTGAGCCTTCAGCGTCAGGCCCAGGGATGATAGGTGGACCAGGCCCTACGAGTACTAGCATCGTCCCAAGTATCACTAAATTGCATGGCATTTTCGGACTCGATTGAATTGGATTGTGCTTCAATTGACTTGGTAATAGTGTCAAACTGGGACACACTCGGCAAACTACGCATGTGAAAGGCACACGAACAACGGAATGTTTAGTGCTTCGTATTGGGTGATGCCAGGCCGAGGCATAGCAATTGTCCAATGAGAAGCGGCAATGACCCCAAGTGGTGAGCCGCATCGGGTGTTGAATGGCTGCAGATTTGTACATGTGCGCAAAGACCATGAGATGCGTTGCCTACCAGGCTACTACTAAGAGATATGACGACAGCCCTGGCTCGCCTTTTCCTCTTCTTCACATGCCAGTCACGCCAGGGTCTGTTAGAAAAGCCACCTTCTCCTCACTTGAACAACTCAATTCTTCAGTCCAATTTGGAAACAGGACCATTGTGGATCGTTCTGCATTCTCATCACTTGGGAATGCACGATGTGAGTCAAATGAATCGGAAGATGCATAGATAGATGCATGATCATGAAAAAAGCACGGAGGCAAAGTCGAGCTTCCAGTCGTCCGTCCACAGGCCACTCAGCCATTCAGTGGTGACCCCAAATCCGGCATGTATCTGTCTGTCTGCGGGGGAGGGGTCGAGACCTCTTAGCCCGGCATTCGGTAACTCGGCCAATGGCGGCAACGCAGCCCTGTGCGGAGCCAACCACGGCGCGTTCCCAGCTCCCTTTAAGCCGAGTTCACCTTGGGGCACTACGGGTCAGTGACTCTGACCACAGTCATCCATTGGCATATGGGCGGGCGAGTAAGGAGGGCCAGAGGGAAAAGAATACATGTCTGCCAGGTACGAATTCGCCCTTGCTACCGGGTCACCCCCGCCAGCATCGGCTTGGCTTGATTGTACCATACTCTCCCACAAGCCTCCTCTTCCCCCAAAGCCATGACTTCCCGAGGCGGACCCACAAGAAGGCATGATCTGCCCTGGCGTATCTGACCTTGCTGGCTTGCCGCAGAGTCATCCATTCTCATGATTGCTTAGGGGCTGGCCCCCAGCTGAAGTTAAAAGTGAATAGCCGCTTGACCGATTGCTCCCGATAGCCCTGGAGCCGGGCCTGACATATCTTGTGACGATCCGTGACTTCTTGAGGTAGTTGACTGCTCGTCTTTTCCTCTCTCTCCTCGCGTCAGCTTCCTTTCTTCTCCTGGATTATTCCTATCATCATCTCCCAGTCCAGTGATTTGCCTTCCCGTTGATAGCTGCTGCTGTCCCGAACGCAACTGCTACGCTTCGCATTCCAGTGGCCCGCCTCTTTCACGTGTCATTTTGTGTACATCATACAACCACTCTCCCCTCTTCCCGTCTAAACTGCCCATCATGGCTGCCAACAACATGCGGAACCCCGCTGTTGACCCCAACACGGAGGATGCAGTGTTCGCTCAGGAGGTCGAGCAGGTGAAGAAGTGGTGGAGCGATTCCAGATGGAGATACACCAAGAGACCTTTCACGGCCGAGCAGATCGTGTCAAAGAGGGGCAACCTGAAAATTGACTATCCCAGCAGTGCCCAGGCAAAGAAGCTGTGGAGTATCCTCGAGGGACGCTTCCAGGTCAGTAGACAATGCTCATTGGTGGCGAAGTAGAATCAAGAACTGACGCGAATCGAAAGACTGGCGATGCCAGCTACACTTATGGCTGCTTGGAGCCCACAATGGTGACTCAGATGGCCAAGTACCTTGATACCGTCTACGTATCTGGCTGGCAATCATCATCAACTGCCTCTGCGTCAGATGAGCCTGGTCCGGATCTGGCTGATTACCCCTACGTGAGTCGGAGGAGAAGAGACAGTAGCCGCAGAATGCACAACTGACTAGAGATAGACCACCGTCCCTAATAAGGTTTCTCACCTGTTCATGGCACAGCTCTTCCACGACAGGAAACAGCGACAAGAGCGCCTCACGACACCCAAGGCGCAACGAGCAAAGCTGGCTAACATTGACTACCTGCGACCAATCATTGCTGACGCCGATACTGGTCACGGTGGTCTGACAGCCGTGATGAAGCTCACCAAGCTGTTCGTCGAGAAGGGTGCCGCGGGTATTCACATCGAGGACCAGGCCCCGGGTACGAAGAAGTGTGGCCACATGGCTGGCAAGGTGCTGGTCCCCATCAGCGAGCACATCAACCGTTTGGTTGCCATCCGAGCTCAGGCCGACATCATGGGTAAGCTTCGAGACGCATAACTCTATGCTTCGATATGCTAATAGTTTTGCAGGCTCTGATCTGCTCGCCATTGCCCGAACCGATGCCGAGGCTGCGACACTAATCACAACCACGATTGATCCACGAGATCATGCTTTCATCATTGGCAGCACAAACCCCAACCTGCAGCCATTGAACGACCTCATGATTGCCGCAGAGCGCGCAGGCAAGACCGGCGACGAGCTGCAGTCGATCGAGGACCAATGGCTGAAGCAGGCGAACCTACTGCGCTTCGACGACGCCGTCGTGCACGCCATCGAGACGGGCACCTTCACGGACAAGAAGGCGCTTAAGGCGCAGTACCTGCAGGAGGCCAAGGGCAAGAGCAACAACGAAGCGCGCGCCGTGGCCCGCGGCGTCCTGGGCGTGGACATCTTCTTCGACTGGGACGCCCCGCGGACGCGCGAGGGCTACTACCGCCTCAAGGGCGGCTGCGACTGCGCCATCAACAGGGCCATCGCCTACGCGCCGTACTGCGACGCCATCTGGATGGAGAGCAAGCTGCCCGACTACAAGCAGGCCGAGGAGTTTGCCCAGGGCGTGCATGCCGTCTGGCCCGAGCAGAAGTGAGTTTGACCCATCTTATTTTCCCCATGGTTGAGCCGTGCTGACATTTTCTCCCCCAGGCTGGCATACAACCTCTCGCCCTCCTTCAACTGGAAGACGGCGATGCCGCGCGCCGAGCAGGAGACGTACATCCGCCGGCTGGCGAAGCTCGGCTACTGCTGGCAGTTCATCACGCTGGCGGGCCTGCACACGACGGCGCTCATCAGCGACCAGTTCGCCAAGGCGTACTCGCAGATCGGCATGCGCGCGTACGGCGAGCTGGTGCAGGAGCCCGAGATGGACGGCGCCGTCGACGTCGTCAAGCACCAGAAGTGGAGCGGCGCGACCTACGTCGACGAGCTGCAGAAGATGGTCACCGGCGGCATCAGCAGCACGGCGGCCATGGGCAAAGGCGTTACTGAAGACCAGTTCCATTGAGTCATTTAGGTGTGAGTTTAGAAATTGTAAGTCATCGGTTGTGAGGGAGATTGTTGAAGGAGGAGCGGCATGAGGCATGAGGAAAAGGAGAATTTCATGAATTCAGAGACTTGATGAAAGAGTCACACCATTTGGAAAGAAAAGTGAGGTCATTTCACTTGATTTCTTAGTTGAAGCCATTTTGCATAGAACATAATTGAACTGGGAGAATCATAAGAAAACATTTACATTCAAGTTGAGGAGGTTGCAGCGCAATCGGAGCCATAGACGGACTGTCCCCGGAAACCCAGCCTGAGCGTACCCCCCAGCAAAAGCTGTTGTGGGCCTTAGGAGCCCTGGACACTTTAGCCAGCCTTTTTTAAAGTGCCGGCGTGCTCGCTCTGGGGAGTTTCTGGCGAATCAAACGCGCTCAAAGTGGACTGATAGGCGTGATCGCGTCACAAGCTCCTTCAAACTGGCAGCACCTGCATCCCGTCCGTCAATTCACTTGAGCTGCTCCCTTCCTCCCACTCATCCCATAACCACCTCAATCTGTCCTCAATTGGATCCGTCTCAATTCGCATACTCTTCAATCTTTGCGCCAGATTCTGAGGATTTCTTTCTATCTGTCGTGCAATATCGTCTTGACGTCAGCTATCCTTACCCGACTCTAGACTCTGAGCAGTCTCTCCACTAAGCACGACACCATCATGGCCGACGAAGCCTCAACGAACGATCAGCAAAACCCTACGGTGGCCGTTGATCCGGCACCCGAGGTCGCCATGGAGAGCGCTGTCGCAACACCCACGGCTGCCGAAGGGGACCGCTCGGCCCTCGCCACCGGCACCGTGACGCCAGCGCTGTCCGACATCCCGCTGAACCCAGAGCAGCGCAGCCTGTCGCTCAAGGTCTCGCTCGCCGACCTGAGCGCCAAGGCGACCGCGCTGTACGCGCACAAGAACTACGAGGAGGCCGCCGAGGTCTACGCCCAGGCCGCTGAGATGCAGGCCGAGATGAACGGCGAGATGAGCCCTGAGAACGCCGAGATCCTCTTCCTTTACGGCCGAAGTCTGTTCAAGGTCGGCCAGAGCAAGAGCGACGTGCTGGGCGGCAAGGCGCCTGAGCAACAAAAGAAGAAGGCCGCGGCGGGCGAGAAGAAGAAGGGGAAGGCAAATGGAAGCGCCGTGAAGACAGAAACTGCTGAGGCATCGGGCGCTGCAGCACAACCTGCTGCGGAGAATGAGACTGAGAGAGTTGCCGAGGAGGCCGTTGCAATTATCGTCGATGAAAAGGAGGGCGAGAAGAAGACTGAAGAGGGCGTCGAGGCGAAGAAGCCATTGTTCCAATTTACAGGAGACGAGAACTTTGATGACTCCGACGAGGAGGAGGTTAGACCTTTCCCTCCTCACTCGTCGCGGCGGATACTAACGGCATACTAGCAGGGCGGCGAAGAGGAAGAAGGCGAAGGCGAGGACGAGGAAGATGACGATCTTGCCATGGCATTCGAAATCTTAGACCTGGCTCGGGTTCTCTTCAACAAGAAACTCGAGGAAGGCACAGAAGCTGCTGCCGACGACAAGGGTAAGGAGAAGGCTGAAGGTGATACCCCTGCGACGAAGCACATCAAGGAGAGACTGGCAGATACGCATGACCTCCTAGCTGAGATCTCTCTTGAGAACGAAAGGTATGATAATGACTCCTTGGGATGAATTTCAAATGATTGACCATTGAACGTTGCTAGATACCCTAATGCGATCGTTGATTCTCGAAAGTCTCTGGAGTACAAGAAGCAGTTGTATCCCGAGGAGTCGGAGGTCATTGCAGAGGCCCACTTCAAGCTGTCCCTTGCGCTTGAGTTCGCCTCAGTCACCAGCTCATCTGATGAGGATGACAAGTCTGGCCCGCAGCCGGTTGACCAAGACCTACGTGAAGAAGCCGCGAAGGAGCTCGAGGCCGCTATCGCAAGTACGAAGCTCAAGCTTCAGAACAAGGAGGTCGAGCTTGCGACTCTGCACTCCCCTGAGGACAACGACATCACCAGAAAGCAAATCGCTGAGGTTAAGGACATCATTGCTGATATGGAACAAAGAGTAAGTCAGGCCTGAATCACGTCCAGCCGGAGGACATGCTAATTATTGGGTAGCTTGTTGATCTGCGCAAGCCGCCAATCGATGTCAATGCAGCCCTTGCCGGCAGCGATCCGATGGGTGGCATCCTCGGCGCTGCTCTAGGTGAGAGCGCTGCCCAGACCGAAGCCCGCATCGAGGAGGCGAAGAAGACGGCGACGGATCTCACCGGACTGGTGCGAAAGAAGGCCAAGGAGGAGCCAAAGCCGACTGCAGAGGAGGCGAAAACCAACGGCCACGAATCTAATGGCAAGCGAAAGGCCGAGGAGCCCGCTGAAGCCCCTGCAGAGACGAAGAAGGCTCGCGTCGATGAGGCTCAGGAGGCATGATCTAAGCTCCGCGGGGAGCTAGTGCTTCGTTCGGAACTAATGCAGACATTCTTTCTAGCTACGGAGAACCGGCACAGTGTACAGTATGTAGTTTTCTTTTACTACCGCAAGCAAATTGGGAAGGGGTCATGGCTGGGACGGTGGCACGAAGCTTTATGACATTTTCGCAAACAGAAAACGCCTTTGAGAAAACAGGGGCGGTGACAGCTAGACAATTAGCATCTCGGAATAAAATCTGGTGTTGCATGATACATTTCCACTCGACGGGAGGTTGCGCGCAATCTTCTCTTCAAAATGCCATAATGGGCTATTCATTATTAGATATATTTTGCGTATTTCTAAGTTTCATCTCTCATAAACTTGGTGCGGCCTCAGAGCTGGAGGCTCGTCGAAGGGCTTCGGCTCGTAGGTCCGCGCAGATGCGCTGAGGAGCCCTTGAAGAGGCTTTGCCAGATGTAGGCCTCGCTGAGCAGTAGCTCGATGTCTTTTTCAGTCCATTCGCGCGTTGGTAGAGACTGCAGAAACATCATTATCTCCTGGAAGTCCATCTTGACAAGCTTGTCGGACCACTTCACCAGGAAGGCGGCGCACACGTATAGATGGAACTCTGAGAATCCATTTTCCTCAGCCTGGCTCGTCAGCAAAACAATCAGATTAAAGACAAAGTGGAGTCCTCACCATATACGTATCCCACATTCTTATGGTATTTTGAACGCTGATCTCCCGCATTAGGAGACAGTTCATCCACCTGAAGCTGAACTGGATGAACTCGACGTGCTCTTCCTCAAGATGTTTGGCTAGGTTTGCATCTATCCTCGCCGTCAAGTCACGCAAAGCAGCAACTTGTCGTTGTATACCGGGCTGCGCAACGATGTAGTGATCTTGAATACCATCCAACAGTTTCGTCAGACACCAAAATGAGTCTGCTTCCACAGCATCAAGTACAGTTTTTGGTAACTGCCCAGGGTCCATGCCACGTTCTATGTTCGGATCTGTGATGTAAACCCCGAGGAATACTTGCCAGAACGGCGTCACAAGGTCATTGATGCCCTGCACGTAGCCACTCGCGGGATGCCGTACAGCCCAAACGTACAATATCCGTTCCAGGGACCTCTGTGTTGCTTCGTAGCCGTATAATTCGATATGAGGATTCGTCCTGGGAACATCGATACTGATCTGATGCCAGATGGCTTCGTCTAGTCCTCGACCCTTGCCGGACGAAACAGCATTGCTTGCTCCTCGTTCAAATGCTTGCCGTACTCCATCCAAGTATTCCTTCCGTTTCCTCTCCAACGTTGCAACTCGCCTCTCACTGCTGGTCGGCAGGTATGAAAGCAGTAACTGCCAAGTCATAGCACGTACTTCTTCCGGTATGCCAGACCAAGCAGCGGACCTGAGCTCCGCGAGCGGAATTGTGGATGCTTGTAGGATCTTTTTGAACTTGTTTATCCTGGATATTCTTGAGTTGACTGCGTCGATTTCTTTTTGAGTTGCGTTTGGTGGTATTGAGGGATGGTTGATGAGATGAAGAGCATTGGCTGGATCTATTACACTGTTAGTATAAGATCCAATATTGTGTTATTAACCCCTTACCCTTCAAGATGTCCTTGTATTGGGGGCGCAAGATCTTCCCCTCACTCTTCTTGGGCATTGGGTATGTTGACGCTGGCCGCTCTACGGCGATGTCCCCGCCGCTCGAATAACGCCGTTCACCCAAGCCAAGTGGGTTTCCAGAGCTGTCATGCGATGGCGATAGGGTATTGCTGGCATGTGACTGCGATCGGGCAGCTTGTATGCGCCTTGACCTTCGCTTCATGTTTGACAAACTCGGCAAGCCGAAGTCGTCCCCATCGTCGTCATCATAGCCATACATGTCATCGCCCTCGTCGGCATCCCAATCTTCGTTCGTTGTAGAAAGGAAGTTCATATATGTCTTGAATGGAGGCGAGCCAGGCCCAGACCCAGGCTTAGGCACAGGCGGCCCTGCATTGGAGGTGCGTGCCTTGCTCGAGTTCGCAGACGGCGGGGTTCGTGGTCTAGATGAGGAGCTGGACAGGTTTCTAATTGGTGTTAGTCATGAAACGACTCTATAGTCAGGCTATTCCACGTACAGAGAGTCGAACTTGAGAATATCAGCATGAGAGTAGGCGGCCCCAACGACGAGGCCCGAGTCTCTTCCAGTCTTCTTTGGGGGAGGTTCTCGGGGTGGTGATCGCCAAAACGGTGATGCCGAACTGTTTCTAATTTAGCCACAGGTCTGCGTGAGATGGTGCTGCTGAGGTAGTAGCTTACTCTGATCGGTCTGTCAGTAGCACAAGCATTGAGGTTAGCCTTCCTGTCCTTGGGATCATCAAAGGGCCACCGTGGGCTGGGATTCGAGCCTACCAACTTGGACCATCTCCTGTCCTCGGCGTTAGTACTGGACAGCTTGAGAGCCAAGGAAATAGAGCAAAGACAAGTTGCTTACCTGAGGAGGCGGCTTCTTGCCGCTCCCTGAAGAAGAGAACATGTTCTATGTGCCTTGAACTTGTGACATTGGTAGAAGCATTCTCAACTAGACCGTCAAATGTCTACAGGTGGTTGTTTGAGTCGCAGTCAAGTACGTGCTGTCTGTAGTGGGGAGCCAACATAGAGGCGTGCCACCTCTGATGCCGGGGCCTTTAGCGGCCAGCTGCCGCCGGCTTTGTGCCAGCCTTGGCACCGGAATGGGTGGGCACCCTCCGCCTCCCACCTGTGGACGGCTCTGTGTCCCAAGGTGCAGCCACTGACAAAGGCCCTAAGAATGTGCACGGCCCACTGCAGCAACAGCGCCTTAGGCAGGGCGAAGTGCCTGCCCTGGGAGGACTTGCCTTAATGGGCCCCACAAAACAACAACAGCCCAATGGGTCGGATCCCCTGGGCTACAGGCAAACAACGACAAAGGAGGTCACGATAGAAAATCCCCTCCTTGAACCTTCGCACTCCCTTCATTTTGCTGTTCAACACTCCGCCATCCTCCAACCACCCGACGATATTATCCATCGTGTACTATTCTCAAACTGAAATGCCGCTTGAGAGACCCAGCAGATAATCCGCGATTTCTTTTACAGGCACTGCTGCCAAGGCCCTCGCCCTTTCCTCTCCTACAGCTCCTTCAGTGTTCCACGAGTCAGTCAGGATGACGGAGCCTGAGAATTTCGAGGACGATCTCTTCGCTGATCTGTACGAATCCTCCTTCCAAACTCCCATCACCGCCTATCTTATAGAGATCTCATATCTGATTATGGATATAGCTATGATGACAACGAGCCCGCGAAGCCCGCACAGAGCCAACCGGCAGCTGCGCCACCTGCCGCAGCTCCGGCCAGCTACGATACGAGCTACAACGAACCAGCTCAAACAACCGAGTATGATGGCGGCGGAGAAACCCACATGAACAACAACGAAGAATATGAGGAAGATGATGACGACGTTGACTTCAATCTTGGAAATGGAACAACTACTACTCAACACGCAGACACTCCCACATACAGTACCCCTACTCCCGTAACAGCTTCGAAGGGACCTAATGCCAAGGAAGACGGGTAAGCATCTCCTTCTCTCTTATGACGTGTGACACAATCTGCACTTCCTCGTAAACATGATTGCTACGTGTGGCGGGACAATTGCTTGAGACTCCAAAGAGGCTCCTCTGGAATGGGTTGAGGCCTGTTGTCTGGAAATGCTATACCATCAGTGGAAAGGCGGTCGGTACTACATGAGCAGCTACCTCGGAGAGTGAAGAGAAGAAGTCAGGGCGGCTCCTACTCCTAGTGATTACAAGAGCTTGGATTTCGATGCATTCGAAATGTCAGATAAAGCGAGGCAAAACGCCGTGGCAAGGCATCACTTCGGCAAGCACAGAACAAAGGCTGTTTGCGGTCATCGTACTATTAGCCGTGCAGATAATGCAAGAAGACCGCGCATAAAAGAGATGCCAAGCAAGAGATGAGCCTCAAAAAGAGGATGGGACTGGAAAGTTTCTTCCTGAATGACATCCAACACAAAGCACTACCGAAGCGATATAGTCAGATCAGATCAGGTCAGAGGAACTCTCATGCTTCCATAGCCCACAGACGCAGATAATCTTAGAGCTCGAAGAGAGAGTAGGTTTAACACAGACTCTGCTCTTCCGAGGCCGTATCAAGATTTGGAAGCGGATAGCGCTCGAGCCAATACCTAGCTTGACGATAGCAAGAGAGAGACTACGAACCCAGAATCTGAAAACAAAGCAAGAAGAATTCGACAAAACCTGCTGCTGGTACTCCCAACTCGCTGCTTTCTCGCTGCATCTATTTTCTCACTTGTGAGAGCTGCTGTGGCGTATTTTGCATCGGACAAGTCGAACTCACCGTTGTTTGAAACAAACTCATCTATCCATCACCGCAAGCATGCTGCCTCTTGCAAACTCCTCGCTCGCCGATGGCTACAACTACATACCACTTGAATCCGAAGATGGCGAGAGTTCGGGCAGCGGGAGTGAGCTCCAAATATCTGAAGCTCGTATATCAGATGTTACTGGCCCCTCAAATCACGACAGAAATGAAAGGTCTGGAAAGCCTAGGGAAATCGTATCGTGAACATGAGGCTCAAGTGGGCGATCCGGTTTGCGTGTTCTGAATGGACGGCACGCAGCCTTGCCAGGAGCCAGTAGGCATGAAGTTTGCTCGAATGCAGGCCACCGCCAGTCGCAGCCCAGCGACACTACGCCCGCACACGTCGAAACTAGCAACATTTTCTATACCACACACATGACATGACATTACAAATTCTGAAGCTAACATATGTGATTCTGCAGGAAGATGTTCATTGGCGGTTTGAACTGGGAGACTACGGATCGTAAGCTTATTCATATATGCAAATCTATGCACGATCTTCTAATATAGTCCCTTTAGAATCTTTACGGGATTACTTTTCACAGTTTGGTGAAGTCACCGAGTGTACTGTGATGAGAGATGGAGCAACGGGTCGATCCCGAGGATTTGGATTTTTGACCTTCAAAGATCCCAAGACCGTGAACATTGTTATGGTCAAAGAGCACTATCTTGACGGCAAGATTGTATGACAATTGATCGCTCTTCTGTTGTAGTGACTGACGAATATTCTTCTAGATCGATCCCAAACGGGCCATTCCTCGAGACGAACAGGAGAAGACTTCGAAGATCTTTGTAGGTGGTGTCAGCCAGGACACTACTGATGCGGAGTTTAAGGACTACTTTGCGCAGTTTGGTCGGGTTGTCGACGCTACTCTCATGATGGACAAGGACACAGGTCGTCCACGTGGCTTTGGTTTCGTCACGTTCGAGTCCGAGGCCGGTGTTGAGGCGACTCTATCTACGAGTCTGGAGATCCACGGCAAGCCGATTGAGGTCAAGAAAGCCCAGCCACGCGGCAATATGCGTGAGGAGGAGGAAGCCAACCGCCGTGGTGGCAAGTTCGGCCGCAAGCCTGGCATGGGAGGTAGTGGTGGATCTCAGGGCGACATGGATGAAGCATCGGGAGGTCAACAGGGCGCCGCTGGTGGTATGACACCTCAGGTCATGGCCCAGTACTGGCAGCGGATGCAACAGTACTTTGCAATGATGCAACAGCAGATGGCCATGAACCGTGGCATGGGAGGGATGGGCGGCATGAACATGAATCCCGCCATGATGCAGATGATGCAAATGCAACAGATGCAGCAAATGATGGCAGCTCAGGGTCGCGGTGGAGGCCAAGGCGGTAATAATCCGATGGCAGCCATGGGCAACATGAACCCCCAGATGATGCAGCAGATGATGCAACAAATGCAGGGTGCCCAAGGCGGACAAGACGACCAGTCCGGCGGCCAAGCAGGGGGCGCCGGTAAGCCCGGATACAATGCATTTGAGCAACAAATGTTCGAGCAGCAAAAGTATGACCCGAGCCAAGGCCCAAGAGGACCACGAGGCCCACGGCAAGATGCGCAGCAGCAGTACGGCCAGGGAGGTTACGGCATGGCCGGCGGTGCTGGCGCTCCTACATCTTGGGAGGGCATGTATGATGATGTCCCGCAGCCAAACTTCAACCAGGGAGGTGGTCGTGGTGGCTTCAACCGTAACCGGGGAGGCGCCCACCAACAGCAAGGTTCCATGGATCCTCAGCATGCACCGCCTGCAAACGCACCGACCGGACCGAAGAACGCCGGACGGCCAGGCGCGAACTACCGCGGCGGTGGCCGAGGCGGAGGCAACCGGGGATTCCATCCTTACGGACGAGGCTAGGGGCCCTCGTACTAAGCAGCTGGTCTTCGAGCCGCTACGAGTCTGTTCTGACTGTTCGCGCTATTGAATGATCAGATCTCTAATGAATGGACCCGGCACCAACAGGTCTGCAGCCTCCCTTTGAGTCAACATTTGGCTTCTGTACAACACCTACTTTCTTCCTTCTTGGCCAAACGTTTTTATTGCATACTTAAGAATCCTGAGGGGCTTTGGCTTTGGCTTTGGTCTGTGGTTAAGGGGCTAAGAGTTCAGAGGTGAATTAATACTCCCTGCGTGTGGGGAGTCGTGGTTCGGAAACATGCCTGTTTTGCTTGGAAAGGGAGGGAGTCAGTGTTTGGCTCATATGTCAGTTTTACGCCCGAGAGAACAGGCTCTCGAGGGTACAGAAATCTTAAGAAATCCTAGCCCCTGCGAGCATTCATATAGAACGCTCTCTAGAGGCATCTACAGGCGAATCACAATGCGAATCAACCTGATAAAACAATAAAATAAGTCATTGATTCATTACTTTTGCTTTCCTCTTGTGTTTCTTTAGGTGTAGAGCCTAGTGAAACCTTCTCGTGGCGGCTGGAGCCAGTTGCGCTTGTCATACGTGTTACTATCACCCTCAATGACATGGAATGTATAGATGATCCGCCCTTTCTGGCTGAGGTTCTTCTCGCTCTTGTGCAGAAGGTTGCCGTGGATAAGTACCAGACTGCCCGCCTTCACCTCGCCGGGCACGTAATCGCCGTCCTTTGCCTCCTCGTCTTTCTTCTCGCCATAGCTCTCCCCTACAGGGAACCGCGGCCCCTCGTTGGTCGCCATCTCTGTCCCTGTGTTGCCCGCCTTGCGGACCAGCCTCTTGGAGATGGGCGCCCACTTTGGATCGAACAGCTGGTATTAGCCTCGAAACTCCTGAATGGTCCCGTGCATAGCAGCGAACCTACCTTGTGCGAGCCCGGCAGAAAGCTCAGGCACCCGTTCTCCAGCGTCGCATCCTCGAGCGCATACCAGAAGCCCACGGCGCTCGGCGGGTCCGTGTACAAGAAGGTGCTGTCCTGGTGCGGGGGCACGGCGCCGCCGATCTCCGGCTGCTTGCATATGACCATGCTCTGAAGGCATCGCGGGTCGCGGTAGCCCAGCGAGCGCGCGACGGCCGCCGGGCGCGCCCTCATGCCCTCCGGCGCCGACGCCTTGGTCGTCCCCGCCGGCCCGAGCAGCGATGCGAACCGCGGGCTGAGCGCGTGCAGGTAGTGGCCGATCTTGTTGATGGCGCGCGCCTTGGGCTTGGTCAGGTTGCCCCTGTCGTCGAAGGCGTCCTCCTCGAAGAAGAAGCGGATCTTGTCGCCGCTGGTCAGGAAGTAGTCGTCGCCCACGTGGTCCTCGCCGTCCTCGCCGCCCGTGCTGAACTTGGTCATCGGGTGGTCCTCCAGCGAGAAGTCCTCCAGCAGCGAGTGCGTCTCCGCCAGCAGCGCGGAGACTGTGGTAGGGGGCAGTGCGTCCGGGACAATCAGGTAGCCGTCGCGCTCGAAGTCGGCGAGCTGCGAGGGCGTGAGGCCGCCGTCTGCTGGACCAGAGACCGTCATCATGTCTAGCCCTTGCCTTCGTCACGTCGAAAGGCACTAGCAAGGCAGTGTCAAACTACGCCGGAACGGATCTGTTAACTTTAGTGACTAGTGTTAGAAGACTAATAAGGATTGTTACTGTACTGTTGAGTAGGTTCTTATTTTGAAGCCCGGTATATCAGAAGAGTTAGAGTTACATTTACGTACATGCATCACATGAAAATGGTATGTTATCAGTAGCGGCAAGCGGCGGCTGACGAAGGTGGTGTGGAACCGACTATCCTTGGCTCACATCTTAAATCGACCTTCCGCTTCTCACTATAGCCCCTGATCAAGTAAAAGGGAACATATACATTCGCCGCTCATAAGCACTACTGAATCCTTCTTAACGTCAGTCTCACGACATTGTCCCGAGGGCCACATGGGAATAGAATCTTGAAGTCAGAGGGTATGGGACAGCATGAGATATTGTCAACTTAGTGCACAAAGCTCAATGATGGCCAAGGCGAAGTTCAATCGGTCATATTCGACATCATATGCTAATACACAGATGCCTCAAGTGAATGCTACTTGTATATGTATGCAAAGTCCGAGCCTCTTTCCCGGACCAAACTCCTTGGAGTGCAGTTATCTTCAAAGCAAATCAACCCATCCGACAAACGATTGGGGGTTACATCGGCAACTCTTCTTTCCAGAACAGTGACTCGAGTCCCTTCTCGGGCTGCCATATCAACGCCGCTGCTAATAACGAAAGTACCGTACTATCGACAAATGAAATTTAAATCCGTAACGTCGTCTTCTGTTGTACACAGACGCGTACTAGGGCACATGTACATGTAGTCTCCCTAATCAGTGACAGCAATGTCCTCAACCGTAGTCGCTGCGGCCTGGCCGTTCTCAGCAGGCGGTTTGGGCTGACCAGGTTGAACATTTGCTCGCGCCTTCCGCTGGGACTCAATGAAACGATCCCAATGTTCGGGATCCGCTTCTTTGAGTGCCCGGAGTACCTGCTCCTTGTCCTCCATGTAAACACGGATGGCCCCTTTCTCCTCGACTTTCTTCAACAGGTCCTCATCACCAAGATCATCAATCATTTCATGGAGCACCCGGACATGATTCGGATCAGCCCCGATCTCCTCAACACCTGAAAACAGCACATCGTAGTGCTGTGGCTTGAGCCAACTAGCGCGAAACTTGTGGCCAGCGCGGAGGACACGAGCTTCCTCATTGACGAGCGCCTTGGAAGTAAGTGATATGGTAGAGTTGGAGCGCTTCAGTGGCTCTCGGCTGATTTCCACTTCGTCTTCGGCATCTGAGATGGCAGCAGGAGCATCCGGTTCACCCTCGGCAGAGGATAGAGATGTCCCCAACTTATGACCGTCAGGCAGTGAAACAGATATGGCACTGTCGAAAGATTCTCTTGTTTCGGGATATTCATCTTCAAAGCGTTTAATGATTCCATCAAGAGTATTTTGAAGGAAGAGGAGACGATCTTTAAGTAAGCAGTTAGTGTTGGTACAATACACATTCAATACGAGAAAACTTACAGTAAGTGTTGGTGTCTGCCGAAGAGGTTTTGGCCTTGACAAGAGCAGGCTGTAGCCGATGCCTGATCTTTCTCGCGCTTACCAAGAGATGTTTCGACACGTCCTTGGCCTTACCAGAGGGTAGATGAGGTCTCTCAACCGGTATACCGGTCTCCACTTCACGTATGAACTCGCCAGATTGCCTGCGAGATTCGTCGCCGCGATTGTTGAGACAGCAAGCCAACGCCTTCGCTACTCCGGTGCCTCCAATGACATAATCGTCATCCGGAGCAACATCCTCCTCTTCTTCTGGTGTATCAGGAAGAAGAGCGTCCTTGCCAACCAGGTGCTGGAGGACATCTGGCACCACAGGTTCTGTACCAGTTGTCGTCGCCGAAGCCTCGCTCAATGCAGCCACCGCGTTGCCAAGAGGCAGGCGCTCCATATTCCGTAGACAGTATGCAACAACTTGCTTCGCCAGTGCTCTCACAATCTCGCCTGCAGCCTCGGTAGGGACATCAATATCAACAGCAACCAAGCTCTCTGATACTCTGGTTGCAGCGAGGAATGACGCATACAAGGCAGATGCCTCTTCCTGGGTCTCCTCGGTCTTTGCATCGGCGAGGCGAGTAAGCTCAGGGTTCTCGAGGAGGCTGATGTGAGCAAGGGATGGCATCTCAGGCAAGATCTCGGCCAGAGCGATTGCCTGATCAGAGTTCAATCCCACATCTGTGAGATGGATGCGCTTGAGATGAGCTAGTTTCGGTAGATATCTTCGAAGTACTCCAACGGCACTTGGCTCCGATTTGAATAGATCGTGGTTGTGTGATAAATCAATGAAGCGGAAATTCTGCAACCTGATCAACTTGGGTAAGAGCTTGCAAAGCGACCCTGGCTTGAGATTGCATTCGGCAAGGCTCAAAGCAAAAAGAGGGTTCTCGTCATCCAGTGCGTTTGCGACAACCTCCAACCGGTCGCGTAGGTCATTCCCACCAAGGTCCAATCCCTCACACTTTCCGCTGCGCAGGTACTTCTGGATATGTTCTAGTCCCTTGTTGTCAATGTTGTTGTGCGCAAGACCTAATCGACGAATGCCGCTTCTGATAATGCCATCGATAATCTCTCCTAATTGCTCGGTGCTCAAACCTGTCTCGCCAAGGTTGATCAATTCGAGGCATGATCCTGCTAATCTATCGCCGATCGATTTAGACAAAAGCTTGCAGAGGTCTAGGCCTGTTTGAGTGCCATTTGGTTGGTGTCCATGACCACTCTGTGCGTGCGAAGTTGCGGCCGGTTTGGGGAACGCAATATTGGAAACATCGAGAGCCTTGAGAGACCGACACATGTAGAGGAAGAGGCATAGGTGCTTCCAACCCTCTGGACCAATCTTGTTGTTCTTCAGAACAAGACGTTCGACGACGCCACCTTGATGAACGAAACCGTCGGGCTCGGTTATGGAACGTCTCTTCTTCCCTTCAGGTCTTCTCGCGGCGAGTAAGCCCGCGAGGATGACTCGGAGTCCTTCATCAGTCAGCCCGCAGTTCTCTAATACGACTTCCTTGATAGGAACGACCGCGAGATAATCTCCCAGGGTGACAAGATCGGCCAACTGCATCCAGTATCCAGTCAAATCTAGCTTCTCAACAACACCACCGGGCGAGGCATTCGAAGAGTTTGTGAGCTGCTCTGTGATCTTCTTTAGGATCGGAGTTTCTCGTAGTTGACAACATCTCCTATAGATTCGGACTGGATTAGTTGTTGGCAGTGCCTGAGTTCTTGGTGTCGTAACGCCATTCGTGGGTGTTGACGGGCTTGACGAATCGGAGTCAAGATGCAACTCCATGGGAATCTGGCCGTTTGCCTCAGCTAGCTTCCGCTTCTTTTCCTTGCGGGCCTTTCGCTCCTCTTCACTCTTCTTCTTCTTCTCTTTCTTCTTAGTATCACCAAGCTTTTCGGAAGTAGCATCGCCGCTATCCTTAATATCGGACGCCGGTGCCGGTTGCTCTATGCCCTCCCTTGGCGGCTCCTTTGGTAACCGCTCGCCGGTGGCTTTCACAACACCATTCAGCTCTTTCTGGTCCTCAAGGGCCTTTGGATTCTTTAGGGCTTCGCCCTCACCCTTCTCACTGATCTTGCGTTTTACGGTCTTATCGCAGGTTGGCACGCAGATCTTCTTCGAATCACCATCGGCGTATTTAGGCATTGGCGCAATCTCAACATCCACGCAGAATGCCACTCGGCGTAGTTTAGCCTGGTTGAGCTCCGCGAGCGCACATCTTTCTCGGCGGCGGTCAACATTTAGCACACGCCGCTCGACCAGACCATGATGGAGGCTCTTGATCCCCGGCGATAATTGCCCATTAGATGCCGATAACCTCCGGAAGACTTGCAGAAGGCCTGTCTGGCCGCTCTTCGGCGGGGCCGGGGTATACGGGCCCTCACCCTGGTACTTCGCAGCATGCTGCAATACCGCATTCTTCGCGGGGACGACCTTGGGGACAGATATCTCGGCCTGCTGGGCCGGGGCGTTGTTCGCCTGCGGGGGGCTTTGAGCGCCGCTGGTGCTGAACTTGTGGGAGATGTTGGAGAACCAGGACCCACGCCGTTGAGGGGAGGTGCCTGTGCCATTGGGCTCTGCTTTCTTCTCATTTGAATCCCGCCTCGTGAAACCGGGCCTTAGGGGTATTTGCTTCGGCGGAGTTGCTGTGGGTTTTGATGAGAGGTCGGCGTGGCCGTTGAGTGTGCTGGGAGGTGGCGGGGAGGAGGAGACCGGACTGGTCACTGGGGATTCGCGCGGCGATGGCTGCGACGAGAAGGTCGACCGTCGCTGGCCGGCAACTCTCGATTTGTCTGTAGATACATCAGCTAATTGATCTCCAGCGTCGCAAACCACCGTATCTGCTTCGCATGGCTGCGTAGAGTGCTGCGGGGGGTGGTGGTGGTGGTGGTGGTGGCGACATCTAGAGCGAGTCGAGCATACCTTTCGGAGCCCCATGGGTCATCCAGCTAACATCGATGCCGTGGATTTGCTCCATGTCGAGACAGTGGCCCAGGCTGTCTGGCGGAGCGATGAGTGGAATATATAAAGAGTCTTGGAGACGAGAAGCCAATCTATCGTCTTTTGGAGGGTGGAAGACGGTACTGGCAGGGTCTGGGCAAGAAGGCCTTAGTAAAGCTCGCGATAGGGTTCAGCTGGGGTGCTGGAGTCCAAGCCTGGGTGGTCGATTATTGGCGGGGTTCCATGTTCATGGGTACAGCCATCTCATGATCTCAGCGGCAACCCCAAGGTTCAGGAAGAAGATGGCCCCGATGCAGAACAGACGGGATAGGGTTTTTTTGGGGGGGAATGGACAGAAAAGAGTCGGAGGTGTGTTGAGGCTTACAAAACACATGGGAAAACAAAATTGAGGATGATAATATTACCTGCCTACCTCCTAGACCTGCCACTACCAGGAGTCTGCGCTGGTCTGACGGGAGGAACAGGGCTGGCGGATGACGGTAATCGAGGGTACAGCAGTCCGTTTACGGAAAAGATGCGGCTTAGGTGAGCCCATAAAGTCTCGTTGCCAGTGGTCGGCCCCGGTCCCTCCACTGCACTGGCCTGTCCTCAGTGCTGGTACCTGCACTCGCTGGGCCTTTGGATATCGTCTTTCGTCGGCCGCCTTTCGCCTGCTCGTACCTGGAATCAATTTGACAGTATTCAGAGGGATCAGTAATTTGTTAATTCGACGGATAAGATTGTAGGTAGATACGTGTGTAGGTGTTCAACCTAGAGCGACCATCCATTCCAACTACCTCCAAGATGGCGAAGCATCCCCCGTTCATTCACCTTCGCCCATCCAGATTCCACATGCACACTCATCCATTCACCCATCTACGATCTTCCTTTTCCCTCCCTGGTTGACTGCCTACCCAAGCACCGGACTCACCCTCCAGTGACGTCTAAAGTGCTAAGGGACCAGTCTGGGCCCTGTCAAACACGAATCATTTGACAGCACCGGCGCCCCAGTGCAGGGGGGGCGAACTGGAGCCACTGCGCCAGGGAACGAAAAACACCGCAGTGGCCGCTCACACCATTTCATTTGCCCTTTGCGACACAGCCAGACACAGCCAGGCTCTTGGTCGCCTTGACTGATACTAAGATAACGTCTTTTGACATGCTGTTTGCCCATTCAGATACCTGCTCTTTGTGAACATATATCATAAAAGTTCAGAGCAAAGATATAAAGTAATTAAGGATCTCTTCTCATATCTGATTCAAAGAAGGTTTCATTCCTAACCTCGCCGAGCTTCGCCGTAAAGTATCTAGTTCACCTGTCCATCCTGATTAATTACGCAGTAGGTACTCCGTACGCTACAGGAGAGTACCTTACCGGACTGTGGTCCCAGAGACCAGGGCCATATGCTGGTCTGAGCTCATAACCCATCTTCGTGCAGCAAGATGGGCCCCACCCTGCGATTTTCCGACCTGTCGACGGTCCCCCAGGAATCATCGGCGGATCCTTTCCTCGCATCGCCGCCGGCGGCGCCAGCACTCCGACGCTTAGAAATCCAGGGCATATCAATGATTTTGCGTATCGCTTTGCCTACCTCACTCGTCCCATAAACACGCCCAACTCCGCCGAGATAGTAGAGATAACCAGAGAGAGATAACAGCGCAGTAGTGTCTCTTCGTCAAGTGAAATACGATGATAGGAAGTGAAGGCACGCTAGACTCAAGCGCTGACTTCGATATCAAAAAGAATTTCCACACTCAGGTGTCGAGAGAGTAGGATCGTCATCCAACTTGTCCCTCCATGGAAGACGCTATTACGTCCGGCGAGTTTCGGAATGCAGGCATGGCAACATCCAAATCCATTGAACTTTTCCCTTCGTCGCAATTCCATCGTGTCCTCAGTAGGCTGGATGAAGACACCCGGCGCGCAGCAGAGGGCTGACCAGGCAATGCATAACTGGCCACTGATGTGCAATTCGTAATCCCCACAACAACCAATATGCAGTCGGAATGCTGAATAACGGCGCTTCATCTGATCCCGATTCCGTGGAGCCCGCAGCCATGTGCCACTCTCGCGGGCAGTATGACTTCATACCTGCAAGTGCGTGCCACTCGCAATGCTGGAAAGTGACTTGAATAACGGGAGCGTTTCTACTTTATCCCTACACCACATCGATTAGTCTTGAATACTCGCTGCACCCCACAATCTTTGAACACTTTGAGCATGGAACGTGTTGATCCCTTGAATGCCGAGAGTAACCAGCCCGGCTGCACGAGTGCAATGTCACAAGAAAATGGTCACCTGTACCGTTTAGCGGTAACGCAGTAGGCGGCTGCTACAGGCACGTCACATAGCACGATGGACCCTGAGAATGCTGGGTGCTTTTGAACTTAGATCATTTTTCATTGGCGTTCATTAAACCCTGAGTATGAATCCCTTCCCCTTTTGCAAGTGAACTCCTAAAGACAGATGCCATGAATGCCGAGATGCCCAATCCATCACCACGCGCGCTTAAGCGTTGAGGAGCTCAGCAATCTTCTCCTGGACTCTCTTCTCCTTCTCCGCCTTGCTCAGCTTGGTGGACCTGTACTTCTTGGACTCGGCCTTCCACTCCTCCTTGCTCTTCTTGGGAGCATCGCTCTCGTACTTCTTGAAGGGATCCTCACGGATGGCCTTGTGGGCCTCAGTGTAGATGTCCTCAATACCATCAGCCTCGATGTCATCATCGATGTACTTCTGGAACTGGCTCTTGTAACGCTCCTCATCGTCGTCGGCCAGAGTCTCCATGTACTCGGCGACGTGGCCGCCGTAGATGTACTTGCGGAGGGTCTCGGCGTCCAGCTCCTTGGACTCCATGTCGTAGCCGGGGAATCGGTTCTCGGAGTGGGGGATGAGGATACCACCGTCGGAAGCACCCTTCATGGCACCGAAGACACGGGCACCAGTGGAGGTACGGTGCAGACCGACATCCAGGTAAGCCTTGAAGGGGCGGCGCTCGCCATCGTCGGTCTCAGCGGCCTCGGTGAGGGTGTACTCGCCATCAGCCTCCTCAACACCGGTGAAGTCCTCGTCCAGACCCAGCTTCTTGAGCACACGGCGGGCAATCAGCAGGCCGGTGGCGTAGGCAGCAGCCCAGTTGGTAAGACCGTGCTCGATGCCGTAAGCCTTGAGCTCGTGGGCGTAGGCAGAGGCGAAGACCTTGTCGCCAGTGATCTCGGAGGTCACGATCTGCATGATGATGTCGCGGTTGGTGAAGCGGACGACCAGGCGGTACTTGGGCGCATTGTACTTGTTCTTGGCCTGGGTGATGAGCCTCTTGCGGGCATAGTAGTCGGTCTTGCCTGATCTTCTGCGCTTGTACTTGGTCTGGAAGCGACTGTACCCATGTCAGTAACCCCAAGGCCGCAGTGCATGAGAAAGATAAAACTCACCTGTAGTACGCGCTGTTCTTGACAAGCTTGTGGAAGGTCTGTAATGAATTTCCCGAGTCAGCAATTTGCGCTTCAGATCTTGAATCCTTCTTCCGAAGCATCTTGCATTGACTCTAGACATTTCTGTCCCTCCTCAAAATTCAATTGCAATGCCATCGCAGGCATTGCAAGAGTAACAGTCTCAACTCACCATCTTGACGGCTTGGCTGGGCGGCGATTCCACTCAGTTTGTTTGTGAGGTTGTCTGGTCGTGGATCAAAAAAATGTCAAGATCACGGCTTCAATTGTGGGCAAAGTGGGCAGGAAATTTTGGCCCCACTCTGCCCTAACAGCTGCAGCAGCTGGAGCTGATCGAAGATTTGGTCGGTTACGAGCACGCGCTTACTCACGTGATCATATATCTTATCGCCAATCCTTATCGCTCCTTATCAATGCCGAGGTAACTCACCTTCAAACCATTGCGGATTCGGTTCTCCGGTAGGAGGCACCTACCTACAAAGTGATTTCATTGGTGATGATCACAACTTCAGGGCAATGTAGATTGAGTGAGTAGGACACATATTTGGTACTCAGTGCTAGGTTTTTTTTAAAAGCTGGAGAAACCAAGATGGCCAGCCAGAAACAACCAAAAGTTCTCCTCTTCGACATTGGAGGTGTCTGTGTAAGTCAATACATGCGATAATCGTAGAAGCAGCATAGGGTTTTGTTTCGAAAAATATGTTTTGTGGGAGTCTGACTGACCAAGTACAGGTCGTCTCACCGTTTCAAGCCATTCTTGACTACGAGCTCAGTCTGGGTATCCCCCCAGGATGGGTGAACTATTCCATATCCAAGACGGCTCCACACGGATTCTGGCACCGTCTTGAAAGGGGCAAGATTCCTATGGACACTGCCTTCTTCGATGGATTTAACAAAGATCTCCATGACACAGTCAGATGGGAGGCATTTTACAAGGCACAGCGAGCCAAGGACCCGAGTCTGCCAAAAGAGACTCCACCTCTTCCGGACATTGATGGGGAATGGCTTTTTAACGATATGATGACTGCATCTAACTATCCTGATCCATGGATGTTCCCGGCTCTGAAGAACCTCAAGGCGAGCGGAAAGTACATACTCGCTGCTCTTAGCAACACTGTCATATTTCCAGAGGGCCATGCTCTTCATCAGCCTGACTTTTTTGGCGATCCGGTCCGGAGTACATTTGATGTCTTCATTTCATCGGCTCATGTTGGTCTCAGAAAACCAGACCCGAGCATATACCAACTCGCGCTCAAGGAGACAGATCGATTTGCTCGAAATCATGCTAATGGCAGGGGAAAGGATTTAGGCTGGAGCGAAGGTGTGAAGGCCGACGACATTCTATTCCTTGACGATATTGGCGAAAATCTTCGCGAAGGTAGGAAACAGGGTTTCCGCACAATCAAGGTGCCACTGGGACGAGCGTACGAGGCTGTAGAAGAGTTGGAGAAGATAACGGGTTTAAAATTAGCTGGTGACCATCCAAAGGTTCCTATAAAACCAAAGTTGCCAGAAACTAAGGCAAAGATATGATAATCTATCTAGAATAACACTAGTGAAGACTCCGGTGCCACTCTTTGTCGGGTTATTCAAGCGGTATTCCGAGCGACATAGACATACAATGCATCAACCATGGCTACTTTCCCATCCACTGCATCTTTCACGAACTCTTCCTTGAAGACGGAGCGTGCCTTTTCCTTGAACTCGTCAGTCATGAGGTGGATAGTAAGCGGAGTATTTGTGATATAGTCAAACTGCTGATCTGCTTCGTCGATACTATAGTAGGTGTACCGCTCGCCACTTGTCTTGTCCAGCAGGACCACATTCTCAACAGTAAGGCCTTCCCTTTCAAGAATCTCGCGAAAAGAGTCTTCGGATTTTATCCAAGAACGATTTGCGGGAAACTTCAAGTTTAGCCGCATAGTGACCCGCTCAAGCATCAGTCCTGAGCAGAGGTTATGTTCGTGGGTGATGTCGATGACCATCGCACCTCCTGGTTTGAGGTATTCGCGCCAATGTCCTACGACTTGGGCAGGTTCGTCAAAGAGGACGAACGCATTTGAACACATGATAACATCAAATGATTCCTTTTCTACTTCTAGGAGGGTTTGTAGGTTCGTCACATCATGGCGAAATGTTTTGATGCGGGACCCTAGCATGGGCTCCCTCTGCTGCCTCTTCTGAAGTTCATCAAGCATCCCCTGAGTAACGTCAACTCCGATGACTTCTCCTTCATCTCCTACAATTTCAGCTGCTAGAAACGCCTCCAAACCAGTGCCGCAGCACAGATCTAGAACACGGTCGCCTTTGCGGAGCGGAACAAGCTTCGTGAACCGCAGAGAATAGTCGGGGTGCCAGCCGTCTTCATATTTTGCTGCGCGTGAGTTGTACATCCGTTGAGCAGCCTCAACTTGAGTTTCTGTTCCAAATTGTTTCGCCATGCTATAGAGAATCTTTGGGTTTGTGAAAGACTTAGTCTCGATATGCTAAGACAAGTGCGAGAGGCTTCTACTTGACATGGACAACCTGATTCAGCCTCGCCCCAACATTAAATAAGCGGCTGCAAATGGCGCGTTGGTTGAATTTGTCAATAATACGAGTTACGAGTCAAAATCACTGGGTGAGTCATTTATGTCCGTCGTAGCAATCTCGGGGCAATGTTGCATGGCCATTATGTATGACAAGGACCCCGCTTTACCTGTTGACTTCAGGGAGCCTTAACACTCCAAGATTCCGAGACAGTGTTGCAAGAGAAAACCGGACTTTCTTGCAGCTTCTTGACTCTGCAGCACCTCTTCGATATCACCCCTGAGGTCGGTTGGCTTCAAACAACGGGTTATATTCCAGCGACAAGATTCACTTCAAATTCTCGGCCTCAAACCTAAACAGTTGAAATGAGGCAACCGTATCGTCCAAGTATGACATTCAGACAGCAGTTGAAGTAGGTAGCAGATCATGCATGAACACTATCCATAGTTGAGTATTTGGGGAGGGATCTGCTTGTAAGAGGAAGGGTGGCGTACAGCCTATTTTGTTCCATGCTAGAATACCACTATCTTCACGTTTATCTAGCTGCTTCCCCCTTTCAGGTTCTTCCTCCTGTGATCACCATCATTCTCTACGAATGATAGGTCACACTGTATCCGCTAAGGCCAGTTGTGGAACTATCAATGGAGATGGTTCCATCGGCGTTGATGTTAAGGTACTTGCCATTCTCCTTCTGGAGGGCGTACTTACCACCGCCGAGGTAAGTGATGTTATATGTCTCAGCGCCGCTCTTCAGGGTGGCCAAGCTGGTATGCTGGGAGATGTACTTGCCATCCACGGCGCTGGTAACGTAGAACTCGGTACCTTCGTCAGCGAGCTGGTGTAGGACCCATCGTTGGTGGATGTCCTCGTGCTGGGCGGTAGCGGCAGTAGTGGTGAACTGGTTTCCGGAGCCAGGGTTGGTGATGGCAAAACCATTGGACTCGAAGACGACGTAGTGGCCCTCTAGCAGATTTCCACGTAGACCCTTGAAACCGTCCTCAAAGAAAAGAGCATCCTCCTCTGTCTGATTGCCATAGGGAATTCCTACAACATACTGGTCGCTAGAGCAGCTACCACCATAGGTACCGCTGCAGAAGCCACTCCACATACCAATGATATTGCCATCGGAGTTTGTCATTGGGTAATCAGGCTTGGGTAGCTCTGGCTTAGTATAATCAGGCTATTTGTACTTTTGTCAGCGAAGGTCTGGATCATAGCCAGGAACATAAATACTCACGTTCTCGAAGTCAAAAGCGTTCAGGAGGTTGGACATGTGCTCGCGTCGCCAGTCAGACATCTGCGACTCAACAGTGATGTTGCTGTAACCCTTGACGGCCAAATATTGCTCTATATTTCAGTCTATCAGCTTATGGGAAAACCACTCTGTAACTCAAGACCACTTACCCAGGAAGAGGAGGATCGAACTGTGATCAGCACGCTCGGTGAAGACATGTCCACCGCGGGTGAAGGGAGAAACGATGATCAGTGGGATACGGATACCTAAAAGTTTGTTAGTACTTGCTGTGCGATAAGTCACAAATCGTACTTACCAGGTCCAGAGTAGGTATATCCGAGTTCTCCATAAGGATCCTCGAACCATTCTCCAGCGGTTCCCTCAGGAGGAAGAAGGGGCTTAACAGCGTCACCCCAGCCACCAGCCTCTGCTTGCAGGTTAGAATTTTTAGATTCTCTTCGAGTAGATAATAAGAAAAGTGTAGCATTATATTTACTCACCATCGTAGTTGAGCATGAAGATGGTCTCGTTGTAGTTGGGGCCATCAATGATTGACGAAACGATCTGGTCAATAAACCAAGAACCATCCTTAGGAGTCTTGGGAGGGTGCTCCTGCAGGGAACCAGGAGGGAAAACCCAAGAGACAGCAGGCAGAGTGCCGTTAGCAGCGGCAGCTTTGAATGCGTCGAGGCCATTGTCACCGTCGAACGCAAGGCCTCGCTGGTACAGGCTTGAGTTCACGGGAGCGTCTTGGAAAGCCTTGAAGTAGAACAAGCCACTGTTAGTTGCCCAGTCCCAAGACTCCTGGTACGACCGCCAATCAATGCCAGCTTCGTCGAGATATTGGGCAAATGCTGGCCACTGGAGGGGAAGACAGTCGAGGTTCTCACCCCAGCAACCTAGACACTTAGCTTTTGTTACTCTATAGACTGGCTATGATTTCTTACCAGGGCTTTGGTTGTTGTCTAGCACAACTCCACCAGCATCTATTGGCAGCTTTCCTCCAGGAACGTTGATTGTACCAGACTTGGTTGTATTAGTGGCTATCACTCAGGCTTGCAGAGACAAGCACAGCGGGAAAGAGCGAGAAGTTAAGATGGAATAGATGCTTACCTGCCAGAACCAACGATTCGGGTCTGTGTTACTGGTAATTGCAGCCTGAAGTAATAGATTAGCAAGGGATAGAAGCAAGAAGTTTTAGGATCAACGCAAACACATACATGATACGCGTCGCTAATCGTGTAGGACTCGGCCAACTTGAAGTGGTAGGGAATATCCTGTTGCTTGAAGTAACCCCAAGACTGAGGTGTAGAGATCTGCGCCCACGCGTTGTTGAGACCATCATTCAAAGACTGGTGGGTAGGAATCCAGTTATTGGCACCAGCACAGAGACACTGGCTCTTGTTCGCCGACTCCTCTCCACCCTGGTAATTAAGGTAGTATGGTAGAAGCCAATCCGCCTCGTCAGTGACACCAGTCAGATTTCTAAAGTACTCGGTTAGATCTGCCTTCATGATTACGATACGATATCAGCTTCAAAATCTCAGGAGCGCGTACTGGTACCAAACAGAGCGGCCATCAGGGTTGACCTGAACATTAGGATCGGCGAAACCACGAACACCGGCCATGGTGCCAAAGTACTGCAATTATTAGAATACACACAACATGACATAATACGCAGAATACAGATCATTGTGTAACTGACATGCTGGAATGATCTGTTCTCCATCATCAGCATGACAACATGCTTAACATCCTTGAGCGACGCCGCGTTGGCGGCGCTGGCAAGCGCCAACAATGAAACGAGCTTGGACTGTATGGCCATGGTTCCGAGGTGGATCTCCTTGAGGCTGATGATCGACAGGGTGCAGGATCTGGGCGCAAGTCATGGCGGATATCATCTCTATTTATCTTCACGCCTAGCGAAGCCATGATGGTCAAGTAGATATGAACATACAGATTCCTCGTACATTTTCCGGTAAATAGGCCCGTTCTATGTCCGTTGGAATGTGTTCTCGAAGCCTAGCGAAGGTAGGTCATCGCATGGCAGCAGTCAAAGTAGGTACCACATGTGTAATTGCTCTCATGCTGTTGGTCCATGATCGCTGACCCCACACGACATTCAACGCGGTGCCAGTCTGATGACAGGGACTACCTGGACAAGAGGAAGGCATGGGGTATACACATTGGGGCTCAATTGCGAAGGGAAAGCATGCTAACATTTCCAAGGCCCATCTCGTCCCACATTTGACGTTCGGGGTTTATGAATAGGCGTCTTGATAGTCTCAAAGCTACTACTCGAATTCGGAACTCGGTAAGTGGGCACGAGTTCTCGATGCCTATTCTTGCATTTTGAGTGGTCATAGTCTACGTTGGCTTCTGCTAACATATTCTCCTCAGTTTCTCATGTACGTCTTTCTCGCACACTTGGTTGAGTTAGTTGCTCACTATCGAAACATCAGCTGGTCTTGCGATTGTTCTAGCATTTGTTGCTATTACATTCTGAGAAGCTTAGGAGCCAGGTACAAAGTTCATCAGGTAACAAGCTTATTAATGTTGCTATTGTCCTTTAAGATGATTGCATAGTCAATAGCAAGAGAGCGGTATCACGTCAACAAGCCATGATGTTCTTGTCCCGAAGCCATCTAGAACGTTCATTCCCACATTAGTCTTAAATGCAATAAAGTCCATTGCCATAATTAACGTGCAGACCTTTGTTTAGAATACTGTCAAACTTGGGTGACAACCACGAGGAGGAACATTATGAGCTAGACACAACTATTACAGCGGACCAAATGAGATGAGGAGATAGTCTTGTTGAACTAAGAGAAAGGATTCGTCATCCTCTCTTAGTCTTGAAGGAAGAGAAGGGTATGTTACCTACACATTCGATCACAAGAGTGTAGATAGTAGAGTAGCAATACAGTATCGGATGTCTTTACCTACCTGATATGGTTGTGGGACACTGTCATGTATGGACAGGAACATGCAGAACGGTCAGGGGTTATGTTGTTAGGTGGACCCGCTACTGCACGGGCTTTGGCCTAAGAAACCGTGCCGCACATAGACGGCAAACGGTCAAGGCTACACCAGCGCCGCCACAACGCCGCCAACGGTGATGGCCAGGTGCTTAACTAGACCTCAATAGATGCAGCGATCATCCGCATCCTGGCACCACACGTGTGCTGGCCAGCAAATCGTCTCTGCCATGGCCGCCCACGTGTTAGACGATGCAGGCACCACGCCTAGATTAATTCAAGAGACGCAAACCTGCTGCTGCAAGATGATGGGGCCCCTCGGTGTCGAATCTGTCGATGCTCCTTAAGAAGTCTCGAAATATTCGAAGGTGTCGGATGCTGCCATGGAACCGTTGGGATAGGGAAATTGAGGCCTAGCTTCTGCATAGAAGTTTTCGCCATTTGGGCTTGCGATCGCTCAAGTAGTCACAGAACTACGATTGGACTTTTACTGTCAGCTGGATCCCGGCCTTCTGTTGCATCAAACATCCCCATGGGCCACGATGCTGGAAATGCATCTGGCTGGACAGCAACTGGGTGACAGGCAAGATGCCGCCTACTTTCATCCCAATCCACCTCGCGGTGCGAGACGGTGTCACAATTGCAGGATAATCATCGGCAGCCTCTTGGTTGTCCTATCAACGTTCTTCGTCCTCTTCTTACAGTGGAATTCCGGCGTAGTGAATGTATTACACATGAATCTGCCACAGCCGGTCAATGGAGACACCAATGCAGAGACAGATGTCTCGAACCCTGCTTCTGTCCACTCTATGAGAGATCTCAAAATCTTGTTGCATCCTGAAGACCATGTATCTCGAGAGACGCAAGTCACATATCTCTCCTGGAATATCACCTCTGGTGACATAGCCCCAGATGGAGTGGTAAAGAGAGTCCTTCTTATAAATGGTGAGTTAAGGAGACGATATTCACGTGGAGCATTATTGTGTTCCGGGGTTGCTGATGGTTGTTAGGTCACTTTCCTGGCCCTACGATAGAGACACGGTCTGGAGACGTTCTCGAGGTTGAGGTCTTTAACTTTCTCGATGTGGGCATATCTCTACACTGGCATGGTCTCTATATGAAAAGTATGTTTGAAGAAACTTCCATTCAGAGCACAGCTCGCTAATAATCACTCACAGATGCGAATTATATGGACGGACCGGTTGGCATCACGCAATGTGCCATATCACCAGGAGGAAGGTTTACCTATAGAGTTCCCATTGGTGCGCAAGCGGGAACATTCTGGTGAGGCTAACACGCACTCGCACTTGAGATAAAGGAACTAAAAACGTAGGTATCATGCACATTCGGAAGTCCTGCGAGGGGATGGTCTCTACGGCGGATTGGTGGTTCACAATCCCGATAGTCGAGAGCAAGATTCCTATCAATATGATAAGGAGTTACTGTTTCTGGTGGGCGACTGGTACCATCGCCCTGCAAAGGAAGTACTAGAGACATTTATGAGTCCTCTCGCAACTGGAAACGAGGTTTGCGATTGCTTTCTCAAGCTTTCATCAGCTAAGCTAACCCTGATAGCCGAATCCCTCCTCCCTCGTCATTAATGGATTGGGCTATTTCCAATGCTCGATGGCTCTGCCTGCGGCTCCTGTGAATTGTAGCGAGATACAAAAGCCTTGGATGCAAGTGAATAAGACCGAGCGTTATAGAATAAGGCTGGCGAATGTCGGGTGAGTTGCATGAACCAATTCAATTTAACCATTGTCTATTCGAGCTAAGATCTAATTCTAGTTCCTTGACTGGGTTCTCCTTCTCGATCCCAGACTCTGAGATGAATGTTATACAATTAGACGGCGGCCACTCCGTTGTCAGCCACACCTCCAACAGCGTTGGGGTCCTTTTTCCTGCAGAGAGAGTTGACTTCGTTGTTGGCTGGAGTGAATGGGCCAGAAATATTGACAGTCAAATTATCATCGATCTTGACCACGAGTGAGTCGATATCACATAGTCAGTCTCCTAGCATACAATTGTGTAACTCTAACGCCCGACAGGTATTTCATAGACCAAAATTTCGCTCTCAATCCAACCCAAGCGTTTCAAATTTCTGCAGAGGCCTCACCAGATAACCAAGAGGATCACTCGGTTCCAAAGAACCACATAGACCTGAATCAATTTGACCTTCAAACCGCAAAGGGTCCTAACCTAGCCCAGCCGCTTCCAGATGCTAGGGAGTCCATTCTACTCTATAGCTCGATACAGATACTGTCACATGAGAACTACCGCCCAATGGGTTTTATCAACAGGACTTCATGGCGACCACTGGACTTACCACTGATAGCTATGGATCGCGACGAGTGGAATAAGCAGCAACTCGTTGCTTGGACCGGATCTGAACCTGGCTGGGTTGATCTAGTAATCAACAATCTCGATGGGGCGCCTCACCCTTTTCATCTTGTATGATCCGCCTCAAATCTATGCCACTTTTTGTCTGGATTACTAATAACCCAATGTAGCATGGGTTCGACTTCTATGTGGTTGCATCTCACCAAGGTGTCACGAGTTGGGACTATTACAACCCTTACGACCCGTCGAGGCCTCCCCGCGGCGGGCCTTTCAATTTGATCAATCCACTAAGGAAAGATACAGTCCTTGTACCGGCATTCGGATATGTAGTCCTCCGATTCTTTGCCGATAATGAAGGCATTTGGGTACTACACTGTCATATCTTATGGCATCAAGGCTCGGGTATGAGTATGGCTTTACAAGTATTGGGCGATGAACACAACGGTTTCAGCACCACATCAATCGGGCAGAACGCCAAGGAGTTCTGCCTAGCGCAAGAGAAAGACAACGCAAGGTAGTGGACCGGATACTTAGCCATCCTACTGCAATGGAATACAAGTCCAAGGGCATGGGCTTGTGTTTCGATATCTGCTTCCGATGTTGCTCTATTGCATGTTTGAAATCAAAGACCAGACACCTGTGAGGCGTACACCTGCTCAAGACCACATGCGATCATCCGAGAAAGCTTTGAGTCTCTGACGTAAAGCAGCGATACGGCGAAACTCGGTGATAAGGACAAGGTGTACAGGTGCCCTGTGTTGGCTCTGAGAACCTTGTCACAAGTGCGCGGTAACATCCTTCACTCCCCTGTAGATGAGTTGGCAGGAGAAAGCCCAGGAAGCTATGAGTAACCAATTGGGATGCAGATTGAAATTTTAATTGAAACCAGCAGCACAAAATACTGTTGTCAGCCTAGCTAAGTTGCCCTATGTGTGTGCCATAGCCGCCGTACTTGGCCGGATTAACGGCCTCTAAATGCCAAGGCTCACCACCATGCACCACTAACTTCATTAAAAGAAGTCGTGGGCAGTGGCGATGGACTTATCTTTCCGGATGTAAGCGTATGGTAAAAGTTGGCTTATTCTTGGAGCAGAATGTCTTTAGAGTCATGTCTCTGCCACAAGCTTTACTGAATGTAACGTATGGTGAAGCAGGTTAACAATCATGAATCCCAAGAGACACTGGCAGTTATAAGGAAGGAAAATGGCTCTTCCGTCAAGTTCAACATTTCCTATCATCTGTGAATGTCATCTTCATTCATCGAGAACTAACCCATGTGGCCCTGGTCAGCTCTAAGCGACCATTGTCAAATATCTCTGATACTATAAATAAACTTCGATAGATCACGATGATCTATACCTCACAATTCAAAGGTGGTTCAAACTGTTAACTTGGAATTTTCGAATAGGAATGACGGGGACCATCAGCTATCAGTATAGCATCTTATCTTCATCTGACATACCCGTGAGTTGGCACACGGATAGGATGATATATCTGAGCCCGAGCAGTGTGTGCGTTGGTAGGGATTGCTATCGTTAGCACAGCCTGGTTTATTCTGTTCCCCTCCTTGTCCATTATTTAGTCATGCAATCTTTTGGGCTCCAGGCAGACACAGGAAGCCTTGATTTGTGAACCTTCCCGTACCCGACTGGACATCCCCCTTGTAGCTTCCGACAAGAGTGCGTCAATATATTTCATCTGTCAACAAGCCTTGAATATATCTTGAGCCAGATCAGAGTCTCTTTACTTGGAGTCAAATCACGTAGAAATTGAAAACAATATTATCATGCCTCGAGAGCTATCATCTTATTCTATGGCCCCCTGGCCCACGCAATCCTCGGAACTGAAAGATCTTCTACAGCTACAAGATGTGAATGGGATGACATGTCATGGCTACGCTAAAACAACGCAAGCTACCTGTCGAAACATCATAGCAAGGACTAATGCATCGAGAGTCCCTGGGCTTCTGCAGATCATAGTATCTGCAGGAAAACCCGACGACCATGTTTGGCAGCATCTCCAAGATCTCGCATCAATTGCGATGTGCCGCAGGTGGCACCAGAACCAAGCAGCTACCAAATCTATGACATGGTGGAATATTTTGGTATCTAGGAGAGCTATTGTAGATGCGCAGAACCGAGATATTCTTCAAATCAACGCTCAGACTACCACGCCCAGCAATAGCTCTATCCCTCACACTCAGGCACTTTTGGCTGTTCAAATTACTTCTCAGTCTAATTTGGTGCAGATATATCGTCAAGAGTTGCCAAGAGCTGAACAAACTCCATATACTCGTTCTAATAGCCGCATACCTTCTACTTCACTCCCAGATCAGAGCCAAAATCAGCGATCGCCACATTCTCCTGGCCAGGCCCATGAGAGGAACTCAAGAGGAACTACTACAATAATTGATTCACCTCCTAGCGCAAACACAAGATCTCATACTGCCCAACGCAGTACTTCAAACATTCCTCAGGCAGCCCGTCAAGAAACGCGTCTCACGGTACACACGTTTGGAGCATATGGTGTGCAGCGCCACCCATGCCACCTCAACAACATCATCCGAAGCAAGCTGCGAGTCAATCTCAACGCAAGAGAGCGTGATATTGGTGGATACATCTATGGATACACATATCCGTCAAACCATCGTATCACAAACGGTCTCATACAAGAGTATATCAAGATCGGATTCTCCAAAGATGTGGGGCGAAGAATGAGAACCTGGGAGAGTCAGTGCCACTATACTCCACAAGTGGTCTTCGCACTGAAGATGCCTTATTACAGAAGAATCGAGAAGATCGTTCATACTTATCTCTCCAATTTTCGCAGACAGGAGCAGATATGTCCAGCCTGCGGAGCAGATCATGTCGAGTGGTTCGCAACCCAGCCAGACTACGCAAAGTCTATTGCGTTAATGTGGCAAACTTGGGCACAGACCTTTCCATATGACGAGTCTGGACGTCTCCTTGAGGTTTGGCAGCTAAGCCTTGAGACCATAAACTTATATGACCCGTATTGTTGGGCGAAGTTCATATATGGTCCCGAGGTGGTATTGACTAGACGGTAGATGACCACTGCGATCAATACCTTGATAATGATAAAAGCCTAAAGTTGCTTCGGGGCTTCCTGCACATCAATTTCCAGTCATATTCAACGCAAATACAAAACATCCTGTGGCTCCATGGCAAGCTTTCACGCAAGCTCACTCAACGGCAGCTCACGCAATGATATGCCGGACAGGACAAGTGCGATACCAACAGGCTGAAGAGGGTCTATGTATAGCGCCGGATCCGGTCGTTTTGACAGAGCATCCTCATTCGAGGCTTAGTGCAGCTGTTTGTTTTAGATTTTGATCTCTCATCATACTCAACCATCCCTAAACGACGCCTTATATGAACACGACACGATGATGTGCTCATCATCAATTATACAAGCTCAATTATATGAGCCAAGGTTCAAAAATTGAAATCCCAAGCATCGTTGCCCAACAATCCCATCCAAAATTGGTTGTCTTGTCCGACGCTATCCTCCCACCCAGGTGGCAGATAGGCTGCAAAATCATCCGGGGTTATCGCTTGAGGGTTGAGACTTGCAGCTCTAGCTTCATACCACTTCTTAATAGACTGAAGTTTTATGACATATTTTGCAAAGTTGTCGTCGTTATCTTCCTCACTGCTGTCCGTTTGCGTGATGAGACCTAGTCGGGCGAATTTATTTTTCTGAGACGTAATGAGTGCGTTGAATTGCTGAACGAGGCTGTCGATAGTTCCCGGGAAATCTAGCGTTTGTCTTGCTATTTGCAGATCCCACCCCTCGGCTTCTAGAAGCAATATTCTGGCGGCAGTGACAAGTACCGTTACAAGCTCTGCAGAACTTGCAAACGTTCGGTACATATAACCTTCAACGGGAAGAGATAACAGCGCGGTGAAGTATGACTTGGCTGCCTGTAGGCAGTATAGGAGATATTGGCATTGATACAGAGATTCATGCGGGTGTTGTGGACCTCCGAGATACGTAGCCGGCTCGAATAGGAGGACGAGGACGTAGTTGTAAGTCAGCCAGAACGAGGCTTCGAAAGATATTATTAGCCACAAAACCTCGATGTATGTGGTGAGTAGTAACAAGAACTTACGGAACTGAATATGATCGACTGACTTTGCAATTCGATCAAGCTGCGATCGAAGCGGTTGCATCTCATTATTCATCAGAAATGTAAACGATTGGTGCTTGTCAGCGCTCTTGCCAATTGGGAATCGCTCCGCTACCTCGTCAACCAGTTGTTGAAGTCTAATGACTTTCTCAAGAGTGCTATCCATGTTACAATCCCGCATTTGATTGAGGAAGTTGCAGCAAATATCGACGTAGGGGCTCTTAAAATGGTTCCGTCGCCCGAATTGAGCTGAGTTTCTGGCGGATTATCAGACACTGATTATGATTGCCAGAGCCTTCACATTACTTACACGGACATCAGAAAATAGCATCCAAGGTATACCCGCCGTTCTTCGATGGTATGAGTTCGCTGAAGCATCTCGAAATGTCTTTGTTCTCGCAGGTACATTGCGCTCTCAGGGGCCGTGGGGTCGGTACTCGATCGAAATTCGTGAGACATAGCACCAGGGCTTCTAGTCAGGCCGAGGTTGTGGGCATATCCAACGGCGAGCGAAATAAGATGCGTGATCTGTCGGTCTAAGTAGAATTGGTACTCTCCCCTTTGTAACATAGTCAGCTTCCTTCCTAAGCCACCAGATTTAGCTTGGATCAACTGTACCAGGCAATAAAAACTAAGAGACCCTCAAGGAGGTCCAAGTCTCTCTCTTCCATAACTAGAAGATGTTGGCCAAGATAAGCCATGACGTTTCGCCTCATGGCCTTCTTCTTTGAGGGTGGAATAGTCGCTGCTACAAACATTATCACGCGAAACAAGAATGGCTTCTTCGCGTACAGCTCCTGTGCACTAGTGTCCAGTCCTATTGTCACGAAAGGAAAGTTCGGCTTGAAGTTGATCTTGAATTCGTCTAGTGCCATATTCGCTTGTTCCCACGTAAGGTCATAACCGGGGCTAACAGGCGCTGAGATTCGTGCCGATGCATGTCGAGATACATCGGGCTGTCGAAGAGAGGCTGATGTATCACTTGCACAATTGTCTGTGAACCCTCGGCCTGGACCAGAGCTGGAATCATTGGCCAGGGATTCAGGAGTTCGCATCAATGGTACAGTGTCTTCTGACAAAGGCAATCCGGGAGCTGTAGAGGCAGACTGGCCAACATTCTGGCTTGCAAGAAGGGACACGATTCCATCAATTTTGTTTTCTAATGAAGCAACGCGGCTGGTGTCATGTTAGTAATCCATCTTTCAACTCTCTCAAGAGCAATCCGTTACAAATGGTATTCCATACCTTGTGAAAGGTTTCAATTGACGAGGCCTTCGAAGACTCTTGGTAGTTTGTGCGAGACAGTCTATACCTAGACGAATACACCTATCACACTTTCAGCACTGTTGTCGGGTCAATGCTACGGGATACTTATACCGGTCACAATGTTTCCCAATGTTCTCGTCCTGGAAATTACACCGTGCCTTAGCTTTGCTGCAATTGAAACAGGCACGCTGGCGTCTAGGCGGACTAGGAGGCCGGTCCGCTGGTAGATCAAGGTCATCCATAGCCGTGATTAGGGCAACATTGGCTATTGTTTGTGGCAACATCGGAGCGGGATACTCATGAACTGCGTATAGTAAGCGGTAACGGACTGAAGGCTTTCCACTTTACGGCCGGGACTCACCAAGGATTTAAAGAAATACAAGTTAATCCAGCATCGAAGTTCAGTCATCTGCCGCTAAGGGCGGCGGCCTTCAGAGGGCTGAGGTTGTCAGAACAGGGGAGCGGACTTATGTGCGGGATAACTTACGTTGAACAGACGTCGGCTTTACAAAGACTGTCGATAGACTTTCGGGCCGCAACCTATTTGGACCAATCAGAACCGACTACTTATCCCGGCTTATGTAGCTGCTAACCCGGCCTAACCCGCTGTTTATATATCGTTGTCTAAGTGCTTTGCTTGAGAACTTGTGCGTTGAATGTACTTAAGCCAACTATCAGTCGGGTTAATACGCCAGCTCAGTTTTCTGATCTAATTTTCTCGGGGAAATTGAGAGCAGCATCTACTTATAGAATGAACAGCTCCCAGGTACGTCTGTGTAGAATTTACGTGTATGTGCGTAAGTGTGTAACAGTTGAACCCGCTCTTCATCCACAGGTTACGACTGACCGAATTGAGACTAAAATTTATACCTCCCAAAGAGCTTCCAATATCTATTAAGCTGAATGCTCTCGGTCGAATTCGAGGGCCGCGAGTCGACTTATGGCAGCGTCGAGGAGACCCCCTTGTTGATCGGCTGTCGCCTGTGTCGTGGCTTGCGTTAGCCACTTTGAATGATCAACAGACGGATATGGAGACACAGAATCTTACGATGCCATGGAACATACTAATCGCGCGTATAGTAACACAAGAAAGGAGGCAGACAAAGATGTACGTGGAGTTAGCTCGGCATTGGTGGAATGTGCTCTCAGTGCAAGAATACTTAACCACCTGGTATGTTTCTGATTTTTGCAATCATGGCGTTTAAGTGAGGCCAAGCGAGTGGACGCAAGCATTTCGATTCGCTATCATCTTCTCAGATTATAATACAATGGCCACAAGTGTGGATTGTTGGCATTTCTGTGCTCAGACTGGTAGGGTTTGCTGTATTGTGATTGAGCTTGGCTGTGGAGCGGACTTCCGTCGTTGTCTTAAGGTTCGGCTCCTTGTTCTGCATGTGTGCTGCGGGCGGATATACTGTCCAGTGCCCGCTATTGCAGGACTAGCGATGTGTAAGGCTCTGCATCAGGTGTACTAGAGCATGCTGGCTGACATCAGCAGTAGGCACATTCTCACCTGAGGTATGCTGGCTGAGAAATCCAAATTCGAGTCTTGACGACGTAAATCATTCTAGCCAACAAAAACAGATTCTCCGATGTGTAACCTTGGTCTAGGTAGCAGTTATGCCGTACTTCTTCTTGGCACCGGGGTGAAATCGTGTTTGAAATGTCAACGGTCGATCTCTTTACGCCGCCTCCAACGGGCCAGACATCAAGACAAAATATGAATAGCCATTATGCCAAGCTAATTCTACGAATCAGACTGTGATGAAGATGACTTGATTTCGCCCGCCCTTGCCCTGATATGGCATATTATCCCAATGCAGCCACTTCATCCTGTCGACATCACGCCCTTCGAAAATCACCATAGCATGCAGCTTCAGTTTGTTTCCAGCTTACTAGCCTGTTTGCCTCACGCCAAAGCGTCGAACCGGCTTCTTTGCTAAGACACAGGACTTGGATATCACCGGAGACAATGCCAAAAGGGAAAGTTGTAACTCCGGCATCGTGATCCAAGCCCGACGTTATAGCCGGAATCAAGCGGTGGGATGCGAATCCTACCCTATTATCACGAAAGTCCCAACTGGTGCTGGTTTGACTTGGTCGCTTAGTCCAAGGACTCGAATCAGCGCTCCGTTCCGATAGGAAGTCGTATAGTAGTGACGGTACACCACCATTGATAGCCCTCAGCCTCTGATTCTAGGCCGTTCGAAGGCCTTTCTTTTCGAAATTTGGAGCTTCTCTGCTGCTATCAAGCGAAAATGGCTACCTTCCTAACTGAAACAGATCAAGGATCTGCAAAGCATCGAATGAGTGTCGAAAAACGATACCCATGCAGCTTCAAGAATACGGCAGATGCGATTCGCTTTTATGCCCAGGGCCCGTAGGCCTTACGTTCTTCAACGGATGCAAGAACATTGCAGGCAAACAAGGTCGTCCGTGTTCAGCCTCCCAAGCGTCGCCGCCGATCCCGGTATCTTCATAGCCCAGCCAATTGTTATATAGCCTTTGCGGCGGGTCGGCGCGATAGTACCACGTGCTACCGCTGTACCGGCCTTCCTGACCCCAACCCATGGCACTGTTATTACCGCCGCTGGTACCATTCGGGCCGCTGTTGAACCATCGACTAAGCGCCTCACCCGACCAGTCGCGGTCGAAGAAGACAGGGATGGGCGCGTAGACTGCCTTGAGCCCATGGAGCAGCGCGACAGTGTTCGTCTCCAGTTCAGATCCGACATGATTACCTCGGAGGTTCTCGACATGCATAATATCTATCAACCGTCTGGAAATCCTCGACTGTGTGACAATGGCAGCCCTTCGGGGCAGGTCTTTCGAATTGTGACTGGCGTCATTGTAGGACCATACCTGATTCCTCAGAATCCAATTTGTGCCCACGGGGTTGAAAATTGGCGAGACGGTGATGAGATCGGCGTCTTCACCAACACCCCATTCATAGCCATCGAGTTCCGGAGACGGAACAGGTGGCTTGGGACCAATCGGCTGAATGAACGGTAGATCGGGTGGCCCCCAGACAGTCTCGCTGCCCGAAACCTCTTCAACATGTTTTCGGAAATCGGTGTCGTATTTTCCATGGACCGAAGGAATATAGAAGCGTTCGTTTCGCTCCCACAATCCTCGCCGAGGTTGTTTTTTCGCAAAGTTGACTAGTTTGGTAAGTAGGTTATAATGCTGGCCTATAACGCGAGAATCCAACTCCCAGTTCCACAAGAACTCATATTGGCGATGCTCCTGCGCGAACTTCTGCACCGACAGCCACTGCGCGTTATGCACCTGTGCTTGTTCTCCAGTGCCCAGTGCAGGATACATGCTTTGGACTTCCAAGTCGTTCCATAAAATCGTTATATTTCGGAACTCTAAAGGTACCCCTTGAAGAGCCGAATCATGGACTGTCTTGTTTGATAGATCATCGTGATCGAATTTACCTTTGACTTGAATGAGGAGGAAGACCTCGTACTCTCCCCCGCTCCGTAGTGACAATTCAGAGATGAGCGAGCGAATCACCTGCTTGTCGTTCTCAGTGTACTCTCTACCAGTATATGAACGAAGTAGAACAGCCGTTCGAGACTCTTTTTGTACATCGATAGTAGCCTCTGTGCTGTTCTCAAGCAGCTGCGACTGAAATCGACTTTGCCTTCTGATCCGGCGACTCGAGAATTTCTCACTTCGCAACTCATCGGCCGACGCTGCCTTAGGAATATCGGTATGTGACTGAGGGGGCTCTGCGTCTGATAGCTTGCTCTCTTCGTCGTAGATTGAAATGTATTGATTTGTATGACCCTCCAGGTCAAAGCGCGCTTTGTTTCTTTCGACACAATCGCGCTGAAGCTCTCCCCAATTCACGTTATCCCACTCCAAAAGCCGCCGATTCGCATCGAGCTGCAGTACCAGCCCATATTGAGCCAGTTTGGTCTCCCTTTCGTAGCAGAGATTTCGATCAATGTCGAGGGTGTCGTAAGCCCCAAACTTCGGATCAGGGAAGTCATGCGGCCATCCCATAAAAACAGAAACGTCGGGCATCTCGTCCCCGGCGGGCCCTACGCATGGCATGTACTCTGCATATCCCGCGCTCCTCCACCCATTGCTGTTATAGTCTGGGTAAGGGTTGAAAACATATGGCTCGTCAACGCTGAAGGTCGTGGGTTGTGACCATTGAGTCAGCTTCCCAGCTGCCTTGGCTTTTGATTCCCCTTTCTTGCTGAGAGAGGCAATCGTGTTGCCGTATATGGCTCCTGCACTCGAAAGGCTGTGTTTTCAGTCAGTCAATATCCAGAGTCTTTTTGTTGCGTGCTATGCTTACTTCCCCAACTCTTTCCATTCTTCTTCGAACCGCAGACGGATTAGATCAGCCTCTGTGGGCTCTTTCTTCATGTCTTTTTCAGGCTTCGTTGTGTCCTTCTCCTTTGCTTCTGCATCATCGCTAGAAGGCCTAGATTTGAAGGTGTAATAGCTTGTGGTCGAACTTGGTAGCGCAGCGAAATATAGAATAACGACAAAGAGACCGAGGTAAAGAAAGATCCTAGGTCTCACAGCAGGTTGGCGTGATTGGATCTTCAGGAGCCCCATCTTGATGCGAAGATATGCAAAAGCCTTCTAGATTTCTTCGTGGTCAAGCCAGTAGGAATTTCTCATGATCACCCATGCACCGATATTGAGAGCCAAAAGGAAGACGACGACCGTGTATGGCTCCGCTTAGGTGTCCAGGGAAGGGGACCGTTGGTACAATAATCCGGCTCCGGAATTAATGGCCAATGTCGCAGTCAAGCAAAAAGAGTAAAGGAAGTGTTTTTGAAAGAATGTACGAATTGAAGGCAAGAATTGTTCTTGTAAATATCACCGCATTTGCTTGCTTAACGAGAGACACCCGAAGGGCGAGCAAGCGATTGGTAATGAAAGGGCACGGAGAAGACACCAAGACTTCAGGAATTACAAGAAACAGAGGCAGAGGAGACCTCAAACCCTTTATTGCAGATGGAAAATGGAAATATGGATCGGGACAGTGCAAAGTCCCCTACTATATCCGCCATTGCAGATCAATGTAATAGCCACAGGCGCTTGCTGGCGGCTACAATTGATGCCTCATGGATGGAAAGCGACCTGGTCGAAAAGGGGTAAGAACTGCGCGTAGGGCCTGTCTCTCGTCGAATGCTTGAGGAACTCCGGTCAACTTTGCCAGAAATAGCAGCGTAGAGACTGTCAGGTCTTTTCCAGTGTTCTCAGTAGCCTGTACCTGCGAGATGATCACTGATTAAAGAAGCCGGACAGTGTCATTCGGTTTTCACGGTCCTCCGCGTAAAGCAAGGCAATGCGTATCTTCCAAGCAGGATTGGGTGGAGAATGTACCATGCAACACGGTTCAACAAGTCAAAACGATGCCCACTTGACAGGTTGCGAATTGCGGAACTGTGACGAGTGACGACCGTCGTGGAGCCTTTTCGCCAAGCTCATTGCAAGTTATGTTGATCAATAACCGGTATTTGATGATCAGCCTGCGTTTTCTGTTTGAAAAAGGAGATATTGTGGGTCATCTCTTGTCTAAGTTCACCTCAGTCGTAAATGCAAGAGATGGAGGGCAAAGGTTGTTGCGCGGAACGTTTTATAATCGTACATGAAGCATCCACTTTGTCGGTCGTTCAAGGTGGACTTCATCTTGATATCAAAGGTCTGCTATGAGAATCTTGAATGGCTTGTGAATCCAAGTCATAACCAACTGGGCCACCGATCCGATGTGACGCTGACACTATCACTTGGCAAATTCTCTCCTGGGAAGCGAAGTTGTCGTGAGATAGGCAGGCTTGGCAAGTCGGTCTTAACTCTGGAGCCTTAACCCTTTTTAGTCCAGTGCCCGTTGAAGAAAAGCAAACGATGTGAGAAATAACTGCTCAATTGCCCCTGAAGTCGTCCTTTCAATTGTGGTCAGGCGTACATACGCTCACGCCCTCTTACCACAGCGTGGAGTGTTTTGTTTCGAACGTGTGGGGCCGTTTGTGGAGTCGTCAAGGTGCTGCGCCCTCCTTTGCCGAGAGTGGAAGTTGCGCACACCGCTCGTAACCATCCCTGGCCTGGGGCTCTTGACTTCAATACAGCCGAAGAGGCATCAAAGAACTCATGATGCGAGGTCAACATGTCTTGTGTTAGTCGGATATTGAAAAGCAATACAGCAGGCGCTACAAATCAGTGTTATGCTATGCTATCACGTCTCAGACATCTATTCTCATATCCCATAGAATGAGACTAATTGATTGTTCCTTTTGTCTTGGCGCATACTCGGGTATGGGACCCGTAAGACATCGTGACCCATGTGCACAATGTCTTGCTTATCTATCACGAGCCAGATCGGTCTCCGTGTATGGGCCCACGTAGAACAACGGCAAATGTACCCGCCCCATCGAACCGCAATATTGAAGCGAGAGACAGAGGTTGCCATCAAGAGCGATGATGTTACAAACATGCCTGCTACAAGTGAGGATCTCTCAACTCTCTAGATGCACCAGCCATTCTATTGTTATCATGGGCTGCATCATACAAAGATTTTGACGACTGGGAGTGTTCTTGATATCGTGACAGGCATCATAAGTCAATGTGACCAGTGGGCAGAATAAGGAGCATTTGAGCAGCAATATTTGTAGTATTGAAATGGCTGTTGTGACAGACAGCCGCTTTCTTCATATCATCTTCTCAGATCACCACGACCAAGCCTTCCATCCGTCCCTCCAATTGCCCGTCTCCAATTCCCTTCCACCACCCTCTCCGAGCACAGAATTATTAGACTCGGAAGTTCAAGAGTAATTTTGGTCCAGATTTCGTCAGAAGATTTCCTCCATAATCAAAGTTCAACGAATGTGTGCCTCCAACGCCATGATGTGTTGTCGTGATAGACAAGCTCCTCGCCTGTTCCAAAAAAATTCAATGCCCATCGACCCTGATCCCTCCGACCAGGCAAGTCGATATGATGCCAGAAATAGATCGACAAATAAAGCGTTCAAGAACGTCAAGTGTTCAAGACAGAACAAACAAATGGGGTATATGAAGCGAACAAAAAGCCAACAGTGGGTATAGCGGAACTGGCGCAGGCCGCGCCAACTCCTGATCAAGGAGATTCGTCCGTGTCGTGGGTGAATATTACAAAGATTTCGTATCGAACAAAATCAGCTCGTCGAGCAGCGCGAAGCGAAAGAAAAAAAGGCCAAAATTATTTAGATATTGTTTGCTGATGGTTCAGCAAGCTTCACATCATTCCGAGTCTCGTCATTCTCTTCTCCATTCTTGGCCTGACTCCTGGGGGCCCTAGTCTGTTGTTGCTAGGAAGGCCTGGCCGGGCGGGGAGGCCATTACCCATGCCGCGGCCACCAGGTGCGAGATTTGAGCCGATTCTAGGGCCGTTGGGTGCGATCCACGGCTGCTGTACTCGTCGCCAAGCGTCTTTCTCGCAGAAGGCTTTGCCATTTACCTCGAAATAGCCGTCGTTCAGGACGATACCACAGTCTCCGCAGCGGAAGCAGTCAACATGGTATTTCTTGGTACTCTCATCCTCGAGATATTGTCCTTCGATGCCATCACCGCAGCTTCCACACAGACTGCCATTAATCTTGTGATAGTGTCGCTTGCAGTACGGTTTGTCGTCGTGAACGTAGAACTCGGAGGTCTGGAATGGCTCGCGACAGGTTGTGCATACGAAGCACGCCTTATGGTAGCGTCCAGTAAGACGGCCATCGGCACTTGAAATCGACTTGCCAGTGATCGCCTCCCCACAACCCTTGCAGTTCCGTCGAGCTGGCTGCACAGCGGGGTCTCGAGCCCTTGAGCTAGGCAAGCGCTCTGGCGAGGCAAAGCGCGGTGATGGAGGTGCAGGGAAGTTGTTGCGTCGACCGCCCTGAACAGCTGGGTCGTTCCGGCTAGATGGCTCCCAAGGAGCCCTCAACTGACCTCGTGGTCCTCCCTGAATGGCAGGATCATTACGGCCCTGCTTGTCAAACGGAGGCGGTTGTAATGGAGCGGAAGGAAGCTCCTTCGGTTTTATTTCATCCATAGATGCCTGTAGATCGTTCATGAGGTTATCAAAGCTGGACGTATCCGATGGATTCCTGCCGGATCTCGAGCTTTGCGACCTAGCTGGGCTGGTCTGTGAGCTTGGCTGGCTTGGTCGACTTGAGGCCGACACGCTTGACGAAATCGACTCGGAAGGAGAATGGTAGGGGTTCCCAATCCCAAACTCATCGGCAAGGTTAATGGCTGGTTTGCCACCAGACGTGCCTGGTCGAATGATGCTTTTTCTCGGTGGTGGCGGCCTGGTCATATCTGGACCCATGCCTGCGGACGGCCGCCTGAATCTGTCACCATTTTGCCCAGCCATATCATTGGAAGGTCTTCGCAGTCTGTCTGGCCTTGGACCAGGCGCGGATGGTGTTCGTATTGGCGCTTCAAATTGTGCATTCGGTCGCGGAAACGTTTCGGAGCGATTAATACCACCAAATGGTGGCTCTGGTTGAAAATCGTCAAATGAAGTCCCCGGAGGACCGAAACCACCATAACCATTCTTTCTTGGCAGCCGCGGTGGTGCCATGCCACCCGAGTTGAAGCTCGACGAGGAGGCCGAAGTGCCCGGACGCTCACCAGCGCTCGGCCGCCGGTTGGATTCGAAGGGTTCAGGTGCAATGGTGTTCATCCTGGTGAGCAGATTGGCTGGCTGCTTCTTAGGACTGCTAGCTGAATACATTGGATCGGCATCATAGCCATCTGGTTCCGGGAAGCCACCATATCCGCCGGGTCGCCGTGATTGTTGTGGTGGGGTTGAACCATAATCGTCTGCGATTCTTGGTTGGAAGTAATCATCTGTCCTTCCGGCGCCAGGCCGAGAGTTGGGTGTCTTTGGTGATATGCTGCGAGATCCGCTTGATACGCTCACTGGCGTTTGTTGCCCTTGTCGTAGAAAGCTACGGTCTGTATTGATGTTAGTACACGGAGGCCGGTGATTAGCAGAATTGAAATAGAGGTGAACGCACTGGCTGTAGCTGTGTCGATGGGCGGTACAATCGATATCTTTTCATGAACACTCTTGGAAGGCATCATGCTTTCGAATGCGCCTGAACCGCCGCAGATGTGCTCACCCATCATCGAGATCTCTACTTGACGAGCACATGTTGAGCATTTAATTGTCGGCATGAAGCTCGACTCGCGAGGCAAGCCGGCCATCTTCGTTGAATTACCCTCCTCCTTTTATTTTTGTCCCTGAACAATAGATAAATGAGCTCAGTGTTGACATGCGGGAGCAAATGTCAATGATATGATCAAATGATGCTGGAATAGTCGTAATTGAGCGTCCGTCGAAGACAGTGATGATACAGGCATCAATGTGTTGTTGGATCCAAGTTATGGCACTGTCTTGTCATACGAGGTGGCCAGCAGGCGTTCCAAGTCTCCCGATCCTGGGTAGATGACTCGATCCGTAACACAGAGAGAGCTGAGCAGTTTGATGATAGGACAAAACACACAAAACACAAAGCAAGACTGGAGATGCCTGGTGACTCGATATTGGCAGAGCGGTCACAGGACTCCAGATGTACGCAGGTGTGAACGAGTGACACTCGAATGGCGTTATCCCACAGGGATCTTGTTTCGAAGATGTCGATTGATGTCGAGGAAACAAGATCGAAGTGAGGGATCCAGAGGGGAGCAAGGCAGGAAGAGGTGGAAAAGGTCTGTGAGAGAGCCCGCCTGGTGTTGCGGTTTGTGTCTCGAAATGCGGAGGGTTGTTGCTTGGGAAGGGGTGCGGTGTGCAAGTGTAGGTGCAGGCCTGGTCGGTTGCAGGTGGAGCTCGTATGCTGGAACGGCCAAATTGGTCCTGGTACAGGCCTGGCCACGGACCCCGGCCAGTGAGCTAGAGGGTGGATTTATGTGTCTGTGAGAGGGCAAAAGGTGGGTGAGCCTGTGTGTCAACCCTTGTCCAGGTGCTGGCATCAACAAGCAAAGCAGAGTCCGAGTGACAAGGGGGCCCGATGGTGTCTTTGTTGACAAGAGGCTTGCGGTGAGCTTCCTTCTTCTGCGACCTCTCGACTCTTAGCGCAGGGGTCCTGACGCTGGTGCTGCATGCCCAGCTGGCTTTAACCAGGTGCGGTTCAGAGGCACTTCAACTCGCGCGGGCTAAACTCGATTGGCCCGACAGCGTCTGCAAGGTTAAATGGCGAATGGACGGGACGTCGATCACAGAGCATGAGCTGCGTGGAGAAAAGAGAGGGTGACGAGGGCGAGAGAGATGAAGCGGTGCTTTGTAGTGTGGGAAGCGGATCCCTAATACACTACAATTACAATACCGTACTGATGTGAGAGTACCGGTAGGTAGAGTCCTCCGACTGCGTCCTCATCCGCCCCGTGTCGTATCACGAATGGGAGCTTCCACCGGCTATCAAGGGAGTTAGCTTCATTAGATTCTGCCCTGAACCTGACACGCTGTTGGATGAACGGCTGTTCAGGGCGGACTCCTGGCATTTGGCCACAGCCTCCAAGTCAATATTCCAGAAAAGTGACAATGCAACGTTCTCCTTTCCGCAGCGTGCCGTATCTCGACAGCGAGGCAGGTCTGGCAATGGGAGCCCCATTCCTCATATTACTGCATAGTAAGAGCGAGGTCCAATCTCTGGTTCCTCATTTTGATAGCAACTCCACTTGATGCTCCAGGCCGGATTATCTAACGCCACCTCCCACCAAGGCGGCGGCTTGTTCGCTACCGCTCTGTTCCAGTTTTCAACGAGGAAATACCCGTATTCGCTGCAGAAATTAGGTGGGGTTGCGGGTACCTGCGTCCAGAACCTCTAGCCTAACGCGTACCTGTAGCCCGGACTCCGACAACCTGTCTTCAATTCACCACCAAAAAGGCCACCACCTCCTTGCCTTCGCCTTAGCCTGAGCCCAGAAAAGCCGCCACAGGAAGAAACAATTAAAGAAACGTCTCTGGCGTGGACCAGCCAATTGTCGCACCTCGCCGCCCATTCATGATGATCCGTCTCCTGCCCCTCAAGAGCGTCCCTTCGGTCATGCCGCCTGCCTTGATGGATCATGATTCATTCGCTCAAATGATACCAGTCGGCTCGAGTTTAGCCATTCACGGGACTGTCAGTTCTCGGGGGAACAATGATGCATCGCTGCAACCTCACTGGATGGGTGTAAGAGCGCAGGAGGTTGCATCATTTTACAGCGTCCAAAGATGCTCATATGAAAGGGGGGCTCTTCGCTGCTTGGCAGATCCTGTGACATTGAGTACCTGCTGCCTTCCAGACTAAGACCCTCCGGGGCATTCGGTCGTGCAATCTGAAGAGCCGCCGAGAGAAGCCTTAGAAGGTTGGCATAAACAACCACCCGACAAGGGGATTGGTCTCTGTCGCCACGCTATATTTCCGATTCCCCACGGTTCATCAATCAATCTGAATCGCCTGGATTTGTAGTCATTACGTGCATTGGATTGCACAAAACGATCATAGGCGTTAGATTATTCCCGACATGAAGCACCCAATGATTCGGCCTGACTGCCTCCCAGCCAGCCCCGTTCCTGAAGGACAATGCGGCTGGTCGTCTCGCCGAGGACCCCTGCTCCTGGCGGCGTCCTTGGTGTCGTTTTAGGCCAGGGATCTTTCCGTTTTGGTGCACCCCCTAGTCGACATCGTGGATCATCATCTCTGTCTCAGCTACTCCTGTGGCACATCGTGGGCATCGTCAGATGGGCAATCAATTAACGCCGCCAGCATTCTGCAGCTACGACTGACGTATCAGAGAGAGCGGCCACGATAAGTCATGCGTTTGGTCGGCGCGTCATATGCCTAAAGGGTCACCCTTCTACCGTCCATCTGGGTCGCCGGTCTATGAACGGCGGCCTCGCCTTCAGCGGTAATTGAGACTGCTGAGCTGCGAAGCGGCCTGCTAATAATGAAGTCAGTGTCAGCGAGATAATCCTTTCAACAAGCGCTCGCTCCCGTCAGCCGTCAGACGTAAGCACACCACTTCTCTTCAGGAACGGGATGCGGAAGTGCTTGCATTTGAATGTTACACACCCTTTTCCAACACATGGACGATCTAGTCCGCATTCTGTCAAGGCTAATCACCCTGTCAACTGTAAACAGCAATACGAAATGAGAGTCCATTTCCCTCTATTCCCCTTATCGGACATGTTAGGGAGCTTTGCATGTCGAGTCAAGGTGTTTTGGGCTATCAATCGACCTTGGATTAGTCCCGCGCCATCATCGACCCCATAGCAGTTACGGACACTTCGGCAAGGCAAGGGATATGCATTCATCATGCGGGATTTGCAAAGTCTATGAGATATCCTCCCTCCACGTTACTCCGGTTCGGGCTACGTATGCCTTGCATAGGGGGTAAGCTACAGTACTCTATCTTAATCACGACATTCTCCGCATTACAATCATGATAGACACAGACTAGCAAAGATCAGTGGATATTGCGATGAACCATGATAGACTACCTTGCGCACGTGCCAGCCAGCTCCATCATGTCGACGCTTTTTGTAGCGCACTGAGCGCAAGGGGACCTCTGATGCTTTAAAACATGACGATCAGCATTTTCGCCTATCTGAGGGTCAAATCTGTTCCTGAACTACCGTAGTCACAGGACCCTGAAGCGGAGTCTTCGATAAAATGCATTGATAAGGATCTGCCCCATCAGAGATGAAGTATGCGTTGACAGACTCAGGGTCTTCCAAGTTCTGTTCATATGGGCTCACGTATCAAGGCCTGTAGTGTCAGGTCCACACAAAAGGTCGTTCAGGCCTCGTAGAAAGTGAATGCAGCTCAAGATGCACTGACATACATACTCCTTGGGTGAGAAAGCATGTCTCCCACGGTTGTCACACATATGGCTAAAGAGCTTCGTGAGCCGACGGCACGGATACTGGGAGTTCCAGGTTCCGGCCCGGGAGGTTGAGGAGCTGCTGGATCGACCAGAGCCGAGGGACTGAATGCCAAGCCTTGATGTGATGGAGATCATGCAGTGACAGACACGGCTTGTCAAGATGCCCCAGATCATAGCGGTTCCCGTACTGGTAGTTGCTTCACCCAACCCACGACGCATGATCGTTGATTGACAGCATTGATGGCTTTTGTCTCGTAGGTTGATGCCGAAATGCTCTTCCCATCTCAAGCCAAGACCAGACCCAACAAAGTCACCAGCATAGCACACTTATTCTCAAATGTCACTCCGATCGTCTGGGAGTCAAGAGGATGTTACTGACGCGCCCCGTCTTCTTATTACATAATGTCTTCTTTACTTGGCTTGAAGGTGATCCGCACGTAAAGAGGCCGCGTCACAGATAATCTTAGAACTTGACCGCGCTTTCCGACTTCTCTCTTCTCCGGCCGGCCGCCCATCCCCACGGGGGCCCGATTTTAATAGACTATACAAGTGCCAACTGTCAACAGATGGGGTAAAGCAATCTGTCTCCCTTTGGATCTCCAGAGAGCCACGCCAATTCACCGCCCATTTCGAGCGATCCCTTCGTTATTTGTATTCGACTGCATCGTGATCGTCAGGGCAATGGCCAAGCACGCGAGCATGTGGTGGGTGTTACCCCTCCTCATCCCACCCGCACTGATAAGGAGGCTTATCGATGTGCATTTCTGGTATGTTGAAGGTTGAATTGAATGCATTCAACCTGCAGCAGTCTCCAGTTTGACCACTCAACAACGTTCTGTACTTTTGCAGGCATCCACAGCTGCTTGGCAACGGCAAACTAACGGCGAAGTATTTACGCTTCAGAGAGCGAAATCGCACGCTGCCAGCACATCGCATCATGTAAGAGGCAACGGTAGGCCGGCGCCCGACGCTGCCGGTTGGCCAATTGGGGCATAGCAGCTACCAGTAGACACAGGTAGTTGACCCCGCCAGATTGCGCCCACCAATGGAGGGGTCAAAATGCCACAGTGCTGGAATCCATGGCTGCCTTCCATCTCCACAAGCGTACACAGAATTGTCAGGTAGTTCTTACGTTTCCTTTCCTAAACCAGCCTACGTTGCTATCTAGTATTGCTGCAAGGTCGAAAGCGACCCTTGGTAGATTTGCGCTATATCGGCGCGTAGCACGGATAACTCAGGAGAATCGGCTTGATTCCTTCCCTCACCGCCCGAATCTCCCCACGTACTTAAGCCTTCTCCCTCTGGCATTCCTCCTCTGCAAACAAAAGAGTTTCCTCAACCACTCGTAACTTCACCTTCAAACCAAACACAGAACCAACCCGTCAATTCGATCGCGCTCTCGAGTTGCGATCACCGAAACCCGTCAAAACGTTTTCCAACCTCCTCAACTCGTATGTGATTCCCTGTGCATATCGTGCTCGTGATAGACAATGTACTGACATGTTTTCCTCCAGGGTCCATAACCAGTTTGCTGGAGCCCGTTGCTCTGCCTCCGGTAGTTCAGCGGACTCGGTCTTTACTCACTAAAGACCTACAAAGATTTCGAAAGATTGAAATCTATCCCGTAAACCACCCGTCAATATGGCTCCCCACGCCGAGGTCGACACGGGCTCCTTCACTGGAAATGGACACACTACCAATGGCACCTCCCAGGCTCCTGCTGGGAGCTCTGCTCACAAGGACCTGTTCCAGGTCAACTCCCCCAACGTCGTGTACACGGACTCTGAGATCCAGTCCAAGTACACTTACCGCACCACTCTGGTGAACAAGGGTGACGATGGCAAGTTCGTTGCAACCCCCCAAGAGACTGTGTATGACTTCAAGGTCGATCGCAAGATCCCCAAGACCGGTGTCATGCTTGTCGGTTGGGGTGGAAACAACGGAACCACCGTCACTGCCGGTATCATTGCTAACCGCCGTGGGCTGGTCTGGGAGACCCGCGAGGGTCCTCGTGCTGCCAACTACTACGGCTCCGTCATCATGGGCTCTACCATGAAGCTCGGAACTGATGCCAAGACTCACCAGGACGTCAACATTCCTTTCCATGACGTTCTGCCCATGGTACACCCCAATGACATTGTCCTTGGAGGCTGGGATATCAGCGGCCTGGACCTTGCCGCTGCCATGGACCGTGCTGCTGTTCTTGAGCCAACCTTGAAGCAACAGGTCCGCAAGGAGATGGCTGAGATGCGCCCGCTTCCCAGCATCTACTACCCCGACTTCATTGCTGCCAACCAGGAGGACAGAGCTGACAACCTGATTGCTGGGTCCAAGGCTTCCAATGCCCATGTTGAGCAGATCCGCAAGGACATTCGGTAAGGATTTTATCATATCGAAGGGAGACATACCCGTAACTAACCGGTATCCAGTGACTTCAAGGCCACCAACAACCTGGACAAGGTTATCGTGCAGTGGACTGCCAACACTGAGAGATATGCTGAGATCATCCCCGGTGTCAACGACACTGCTGAGAACCTCCTGAAGGCAATCGAGGAGGGCCACGAGGAGGTTGCCCCCTCCACTGTCTTCGCTGTGGCCTGTATTCTTGAGAATGCTCCCTTCATCAACGGTTCTCCCCAGAACACCTTTGTTCCTGGTGCCATTGACCTGGCTGAGAAGCACGGTGCCTTCATTGGCGGTGATGATTTCAAGTCTGGTCAGACCAAGATGAAGTCCGCCCTGGTTGACTTCTTGATCAACGCTGGTATCAAGCTCACCTCCATTGCAAGCTACAACCATCTTGGCAACAACGACGGCAAGAACTTGAGCTCCCAGAAGCAGTTCCGCTCCAAGGAGATCTCCAAGTCCACTGTCGTCGATGACATGGTTGCTGCCAACAACGTCCTCTACAAGGAGGGTGAGCACCCGGACCACACCGTCGTCATCAAGTACATGCCCGCTGTTGGCGACAACAAGCGTGCCCTTGACGAGTACTATGCCGAGATCTTCATGGGTGGTCACCAGACCATTTCCATCTTCAACGTCTGCGAGGACTCCCTCCTGGCTTCCCCGTTGATCATCGATCTCGTCCTGGTCACCGAGATGATGACCCGTATCCAGTGGAAGGCCGCATCCAGCGACGGCGCCACCACCAAGGACTACAAGACCTTCCACAGCGTGCTGAGCATTCTCAGCTACATGCTCAAGGCTCCCCTGACGCCCCCTGGCACCCCGGTCGTCAACGCCCTGGCCAAGCAGCGTGGCGCGCTCACCAACATCTTCCGTGCCTGCGTTGGTCTCGAGCCCGAGTCTGACATGACTCTCGAGCACAAGCTCTTCTAGACGCTTGTCAGTTCTGGGGGTATTTTCCTTGGACTGTGTTGACTGCTTTGCTCTACAACCCACTGGGTCTAATCATCATCTTCAATTCTCAAGACAGTCATTTCCGATGACATGAAGCTTCTTACATACTACTTAGGCTAGAACAAATTGTACCAGACTGGCCAAACATCTTTCTTTCCTTTGCCTTTGTGATCGTTAAATTGTGTAAATATGATCTGATGGTGTTGACTTCCAAGACTTCGTTGATCCTAGTCCCGGTACAGTCCATAAATGGAGGTTGCCAAAGTGGAGACTTATATCCAAGTCGCACCTTTCTCATCCTCATCATCATATGGCGTAGTGCATTAGGCTGCGCTCCTGCTGTCAATATTCGTTCAGTAAGGAAAGCGCATGTTTCGTCCTTTGCAGTTCCACACTTCACCTCGGGCAGGAGCCCATGCTCATGAGAGAATGCAACCGCGATATGCCCACATGTTCTTTTCACCAGGGCTCTTCACATTAGATGCATTCCTAATGTTTGTCTTCATGGCCATCGTGTCTATACACAGAAGCAATGGCGTCATCTCCTTCAATTCAATCATTCTACCAGAGGGAAACCACTTCACCCTCCCTCCGCATGTAGCAATACTTGGAGCACCCCAGCAAGCAAAGAACTGCGCTCCGGAAAATGAAGCTACTGATCAACCATCGACTGTTGAATGGAGTCCAAGTCAAGAATATCGAGAAACACAGATCTGTCAATTGATGGGTGGACCTGGTGCAGTGACATTTAAAGGGAGAATCGTCAATTACTTCACTGCTGGCGAGATTGCTGCTAGACGCCATTATTTGCCACGAGGCAACCACTTCCTGGTGATCAAGGATAATACTGGAGTTATTGCGGTAAGTTTTTGGGTATTTATGCGCTATAGATTGCCACAACGAATGTCAACATGATTTGGTAGTCTTATTTGATATTCCAGATACAATTTCTGGCTCACGTCCCCGACGACCACCGGATCCGCCTCGGCACACTCGTCACTGTATGGATGACCTTTATAGCAGACTTCAGTACTGATTTGTCCATCCATATTCCCTTCGTCTCTCATGTCACCTCTGTTCACCTTGCTGAGCACAGTCCATCATGTCTCAAGTTTCATGATATCGCTTTGGATCCAAACGAGACAGACCTTTGTCGAACACCTCTATACTATAGTCCCTCTCCGGAAGACAATATTTCTCCGCCAGAGCTTATGAGTCTGAAAGCATATCTTTTGAATGGCAATGATAGGGTGGTTAGCCCAAAAGTTCTTGTATGTGTCAGAAGCATTGGCCCTCGCAAGATTATGAAGCCGGCAACACACGAGGCACCTTCTCTCTTGATTGATGTGGGCATCTTCGACGAAACAGACAACTGTGTACTGAAAATTTGGGGGGAGAAAGTCGACTCAGTCAAGCAATGGAAACCGAACGCTACCATTCTACTCATGACCAATCCGACTTACCGGCCCTCTGGCAGAAAGGTTGCCAAAGCGGATATTGGTCTTGGCTTCATAACAATGGTAGATGTTGACCCTGTCTTTCCTGACGCTCAAGGGTTGCGCCAGGTTGCAGCAAATGCAACGACGAAAAAAAGAATTTGTATACCTTTCCCATATGAACCCTGGGATGTCGCCGAAGCAGTCAATGGGCCTGATGCCACACTCTTTACCTTTGCCGAGATCGATGATTTTGTCAGAGATGAACCAATAGCTGACTTCACGGGCAAATCGAACGTTATGATTCTTGATATGAACATACTGGATCATGTTAGGAAGGGAAGACTTTGCAGCTCAGACTGGTGGGTGCTCATTCATAGATCTTCATACTCCAGGCGATTAACACCCATAATTGGCGTAGCTGCGGCGTTCCCTTGTTCTCAAATGAGGCGATTGCCATATGCAAGAATTGTCTAGGCTCGAGTCCGTTGAGTTTGAACCCTTGCACAATGGGTACACTGGCCGACGAAACGGGCTGCATTGCTGCTGGGAAGATGGTATGGAGTGATCAGGCTTTGACTCAGCTGTTCTTTGGGAATGCGAAGGACAATAATACTGTTGAACTTGTGAGAAAAACAAAGTGCCTTCATGGAGACATTGGCGGAATACCTGAGGACGGATTACCATTGTGGCAAGACATCACGTGGCTGAATAAGGACGACCTCAGATCGATCGAAGAGCGAATGATGTATGCGCGGCTGACGTTGACGTTTGGCTGGTCTCACCAGGTTGTGAGACTATGCGTGCTATGGGTTGAGTGGTGAGGGTGATGCATTCAATTGCTGGAGACTTACTTCCTTGAAAGTCCTATACTCGATCATATCGGCCGCTAGAGTTTGCAATTTCGCCTCTGAGCGAACACATAAACGCTCAGCATCTTAGTATTACTATTTGCTATGCGATGTATCGAATGTCTCATCAAATGAGTTCGCTGTGACTCGAAGTATGCTCTGCAAAAAGCCGAACTCATTACCTGATTACTTCAAGCTATCCTACATGCTTTCAGCATTACTAGTCTAAATCAAGCGAGTCTAGACTCCTGTGGCTTCCTATCGCCAACTTCTTTCTGGGCTCTCTCTCTAAGAAATTTTCTAAGGATCTTTCCAGACTGATCGCATGTTAGCTTTTTGCATTCATAGAAGGGCGAAAGGATGACCAACCGGGTTTTTGGGAATTATATCAACGAAACAAACTCCCCCCTTCAACTGCTTGTACCGAGTCACTTTACCCTCCATCCACTTCGAAATCTCGTGCTCCGAGGCGTTAGTGTCAGGCACCTTGACGACATAGGCTCGGGGTAGTTCTTCTCCCTTGATGGTGACTCCGACGACTGCTGCATCTGCCACATCTGGCCGCTCGAGAAGGACTGCCTCGAGCTCAGCTGGCGCCACCTGATTGCCCTTGACCTTGATGAGCTCCTTCAAGCGATCCACGATATGGAACGTTGTGCCCGGTTTATATACCTCGACATAGGCAATGTCGCCAGTCTTGAGCCACCTCGTCCCATCTGAGTCCACGGATATTGTGTCCCTCGTCGCATCCGGCTTATGCCAGTAGCCTTGCATCAGTGTCGGTCCTGTCACCCATAGCTCCCCCGGCTTGTTCGGCTCCATGATCTCTGTCTTGCCGTCCAGCTCCATGATTTTTGCCGAGCAGTTGGGCATGAGTTCTCCCACTCCAGCGCTCTTCTTCAGCGTCGTTGGGTCCCAGCTCAAGCATGTGCAGGTCACCTCGGTCATGCCCCAGCCCTGCCGCACGATGATGTTGCCCTTCGGGAACAGCTTCTCCACCTCTTCGGCGACTTCCCGGGCCAGTGGTGCTGCTCCGCTGCCGAGGCCGTCGAGGCTGCTTAGGTCATACTTGCGCGCGAGAGGATGTTTCGCAAGAGCGATGATAATCGGTGGCACGGCCGTCAGAGTGGTGATGCGGAAGCGCTGAATATGGTCGAGCATCTTCACAAAGTCGAAGTTAGGCATCACATACACTGGAATCCTCATATGAGCAAAATTGGCTGTGAAGTAAGTTTGCGCGCTTGAGAAAAAATCATGAGAGTTAGTCGACGTCTTGAAGAGAGCATTGCCACCAACGGAAGTACGTACTAGGCATGATATAGGGGCAGAAAGCAAAGGCCGCGCATCTTGGGCAGACGGGCATGGTGTTCTGGATCTTGCTCTGCGACTTTGACGACCTGGACGCCATTCGCAACGTACGATTGATGCGATATCTCGACGCCCTTCGGCACGCCTGTTGTTCCACTGCTGTAATTGAGGCAACACGTGGTGTTGACTGGATCTGAAGGCTCATTCCAGTCCCATTTTGCGGCCCTCTTTGTATTTCCGTCGATAAGCTCCGTCCAATGCCTAGCCCCATCTTGTCGCCCCTTTTTGCCAGGGACTCTACCGCGCGGGTTGCTTGTCGAGTCGAAGATGTAGACTCGATCTCGCGAAAGTCCTGCAGCGGCTGCTGCCTCTAGAGCCGTGTTAAGGCTCCCTTCGGCTGCGATTAAGAACGACGCACCGCTGTCCCGGAGTTGATATGCAAGTTCGCGAGCAACGAAAGTCGGGTTTGCACCTGTGAAGATTCCCCCTGCCATGAGAATCCCTAGGAACACTGATGGGAAGTAGATATTATTCCCTGAAAATAGGAGCACGCGATCCTGTGGTTTCAAGCCGGCATCTTGCAGACCCAGCGCGACTCGTTTGGAGAGCAATCGAAACTCTTCAAAGGTCAGGTAATGAGTATCGGGTCGATCTGCATCGATGAAAGCCTGTTTTTCTGGTAAAGAGTCCTGGGATGAGCCAAAAATCCACTGTTGTAGAGAGCATTTTGGGATGGGAATGTCCCATCGCGACTTGATAGTCATCCTCTGCTTCTACTGGGCAAGTCCAAGTACGTATCGAAGTGGTGCAAGTGAGAGCCTTCTAGGAGTCGAGTTGACTTATATAGAACAATTAGAAGCTAATGAAAGCCCCGTAAACTTATATCTGGTCCTTAGCTTGAAATGAGTTGACACTTCTGGTGAATAGTTTTGGGAATTTTCAGTCCCAGAATCGAGGGACTACGACGACTTAGGGGAAGAGAGAAGAGTCTAGCCCTTCCAACTAGAATGACGTGGTGTCAGAAGGCACACCGATTAGACTTTGTCAACTGTATCGACCCTACATAAGAGGTGCAAGGACTATATGTTGACTGATATTTTGAATCACTGATCAGGGGTAAGAGAACACAACACACACCTGTGTTCACAAACTCGAAGGGATCTCTCGGGACTTGCATGATGAAACACAGTTCTCGCGGGGTGCTGTCTGATAAATGTCCCAGAGCCGAGGCTGGCAAGCGAACCCCGAGCGATCTCTCTCTTAGAGTCGAAAGTGAGTGAGAGCTTTCGACCAGGCACTAACCGATGAAGGTGTGATTGGCGAGGACAAGGAGGAGAAGGGAGATATCGAGACTATCGACAGCTCCACCCCCAACGATGAGCGGGGTGCGCATGGAACCGCAAAGCTATAGTAGCTTCAACTCCGGGGTCAACTTAGCTGAGCCCAGATATCGAGCTACCCGCTTCTGGAAGCCATGTCGCCGCCAATTGGCTCTGTGACGACAGCAAATAGTAGGTTCCCCGCAATTGCAAGGGCGCTTTGCCGGTCTATCCTTGATCACCCCGGATCTCGACCAGGTGTGCCGAGGCACAGAATCGCCCTTTTCTCGCCAAAAATCCACGAACTGGAAGCAATTGCGGGGTGTCGAGAGGCAGTTTGCTCTGTGTGAACTTGTGACTGACTGTGCGTGTACGCATGTTGCGCCGTCTCATCGCACCGAAGCCGGTCGCCTCTGTCGGTCGGTCAAAAGAGAGAGTGCTTGTATTGTACAAGATCGCTTGGTCCTCCATCCATCATTCCAACCCTCCCACCGCTTACGCTAGGTAGGTTGGAAGACGGGCATCGGTAGGTGGGCTGCCCGTGCCGGTCGAGCAATGTTATGCGTGTGCGTGCATCTGGAACGCCGTGGCTTTCGAGTAGACCACTGATATGTACGGACAGTAGGAGTGAGGCGATGCTGGGGGTGCTGTCTCTCTCCGGTCTCGCCCAATGAATCACGGGCAGTTCGCACAGGAATCGGACACGGCTTGACCTCTCAGTGGCTGCTCGCAGAAGCCAGAAAAGGCATATGTAGATTCAAGCACAGGATTTCGGAGGCACTGCGCCTCCTTTATTCACCGCCGATTTTCTCGCTCCGTTAGCGACTCTGCCTTACTAGAATAGATTGCTCTGGCGCCGTCTGACCAGTGACAACCGGAGTTTGACGATACACGGCAGAAGGTCTCATCTTATCAAGTGTCGTTAACAAGATCGTGTCACTGTGGCACAAAGTCTCGACATACGTTGATGTAAGGTCGGGCAATGTAACTGAAGGTACATCGGCGGGTAACGGCGCTCCAAGACGCTTGCTTACCGGGGCCTTATTACCTTAATCTCACTTGCCGCTACGGCCGTCAGAACTCTATCTGTGCCTCCCCCGGTCTGTTGGATCTTGGCAAATCCTCCCGACGGCTGCAGGTCTTAGAGTTATATCAATTCTTAAATCTCATCCCCAAATAGGTGGCCTCCCCAAGCAATGAACCGGGAGAGGCAACACAAAATATCGGCGATTTAAATAGCAATTCATAATGAAACCAATTATAGAGATATTCAAATCAGCATATCAAGTCCCTGACCCGGCCGCTTGGGTCCGCTGCAAAAAGAGGGCTCTAGGAAGTTTCCTAACAAGAGCAAGATAATCGCTTAGATCACCTTCTAAACTTGCAGCAGTAACGCTCCTGGACGTGTCAAGAAATCCGGTCTCACACGATTGAGTCGGTATACAAAAATCCTTCTGTACACTTGATAGGCGAACCTCATGTTACTATTCACATGGCTCAAGCGAACGAGGGAGCACCATGGAGAATGGCTTTCTATCGTCTAGATGAGACCTTCCCCTTTCCACAATATTTTGAGTTGGAGAGGAATTCTCAAAGTATACACTATCATCTTCTAATTGCTTATCTGGAGAAAATACTCAATTGCTTGTTATATATCGTTTGTGACGAAAGAAGCAAGAAGTCTATGACGCTTTAAGTCCGATTTCCATATTCCAACACCAAATGATCTCACCATGACCCTATGATCTGTTGTCTACCATCTGGTGTTCGCTCATACAGCACCGTGGCCGGTTTCAAATGGGTTCTTGATTAGGAAATCGTATTCCCGTTGCCTCCGGTTGCTTGGCGGACTTACATATTGGCATGGTGTTTTGGCAAACTCCACCGCCGAGCTAGTCTAACCCGGCACATCAAGCCGTCACAAATGATCTCTCGGAGACATCCATTTCCACATTGGGTAAGACGTGAGAACAAGCATACACCAGAACACAAGCTTTCTCACTTGAATGAGGGACAGAGTCTTTGCAGACTTCGGCGTTACTGACGCTGCCGGCTCCGTAAGTTGTGAAAACTACTAGTCTAATCAATCCCAGCGATATTCGTTAATCCGAACAAGATTCATGAGAAAGTGGTACCACTTAGGGTGGCCTTTGGTAGCTTAAGTATAAATAAATGATATCATCTTATCTCAAGATTGTAAGCTCATTATCAAGAATCTCTCAAGTCTTGTGATTAGCATTGCAATCCTCCTACTTCTAATGTGTTGAGATTGCTTTTGATACAATGGCACCAAATTACTCCAAAGACCAGCCCTCCGGCTTCACAAATCACATTGAAAAGATCGCCATCGTTGGTGTGAGTGTGGTTACCAAAACAGCCTCCCGAGGAGTACACTCACCATGTGCATAGGCTACTGGAACAATTGGCAAATATCTAACTGAGGCATTACTCAAATCTGGCAAGCATGCTGTCACGGCCCTTACTCGAGCAGAGAGCCCTGCCAAGTTTCCCGAGGGTGTTCAAGCCGCCACTGTGAATTATAATGATGAAAACTCCCTGATTGAAGCCCTGAAGGGCCAGCAATTTCTCATTATTACCATGCATACTAGAGCGCCAGCAGATGCGCAGAGCAAAATCATCCGCGCCGCAGCCAAAGCAGGCGTTCCATATGTCATGACAAATCACTATGGCCCTGATTCCAGGAATGAGCAATTAATGAAGGACATCATTATTGGAACACATGTTGCTGAGACTGCGCGGGAGGCGGAGAGTCTCGGTCTAATTCACATTGATCTCTCCTGCGGTTTTTGGTACGAGTTCAGCCTCGTTGGCGACAAGGATCGATACGGCTTTAATCTTGTCGACAACTCAGTTACTTTCTTCGACGATGGGAAAGCCCAGATCAACACAAGCACCCTAGACCATTGTGGCCGTGCGGTCGCCGCACTCCTCAGTCTACCGATCCTCCCGGCGGATGAGCATGACGACTCTACAACCTTGTCCAAGTACTTCAATAACACAGTATATATTTCTAGCTTCTTGGTAAGTCAACGAGAGATGTATGAGAGCGTCAAGCGTGCCACTGGCACATCGGATGAAGATTGGAAAATCTCCTTTGAGAGTAGTGTAGAGAGATACAAGGCAGCGGTGGAAGCCCTACCGAAAGGCGAGCATTCTGCATTTGTGAGACTTCTATATACGCGGGTGTTCTTCAAGAATGGAGATGGTAACTTCGAGGCCAAGCACGGATTGGCGAACGGCACTCTCGGTCTGCCGAAGGAGGACTTCGATGCGACTACCAAGGCTGGCATCGACGCATGGAAATCTGGGGAGTTGGAGCCATACTAAAGTCGGTCTCAATGATGAACACAGATATTTGGATGAGGAAAAGAAAGCGCTTTGGGATATCTCGTTGCCAAAATTCAATTGCCGTATAGATAATTTGAGTCTTCCTCGAGGTCAGTAGGTTGCTACCAAGTCCTGCAGTATCATTGGCTCCTTTACCTAGATGTAGGTTCTAGCATATTGAGTGTTGTGGCGCTAGAGGTGTTACATCGCAAGCTCGGGCTTCGAGGCCCCTAGCCCTCGAACACGATGCGTTTCAAGATCGACAACAACCCTGCTCTGTTCTTCGTATTAGTTAGATCCTTTTTATCGTCCAGAAAGCCTCATGCGTCTAGATCTCGGAAACTTTGAAGCTTGTTTCGATGCTCAACCAGTCGCAACCTAAGCCAGTTCGGTACGTTGTTACCGATCTACATTAACCCTCAAACATCGTCGGCTTTGGCACGTATACCCCTGACTTCACGGTCGATCATGGAAAAACTAGCCTATAGTATCCGCCTTGTTCACTATACACCTGTGTCTGTCTACACCAGAAGCTGCCCTGGTCTATATAGGGTCTCAGTGTGCGAAACTTCAAAGCCATTCAAAGCCCTTGGTGACCAATCGCATCACTACCATTGACCCCATGGATCACCAGCCGCTCCCGTTGCGCTACCAAAATCCCTGTGCCGATTGCCGTGAGCAATGACAACACTGCCTCAACGCCAGCGTCAGATTATTGCTTCACCTGATCTCTGAGGGAAGGGATAGCCTCAGACTAGAGGAGGCGGCAGCCAAAGCTCCCGAGCATATGGCTTCAGCATGGCGAAGTCTGCGCCAAGGGAACTCAAGCTTTTCCAAGATGCCAGCTGAGCTGTACCAAGTCTGTCAAGACACAGCCAAGGCTCGAGATGTATAAGTATGCTCTGATCTTCCGTCTTGGCTCAACTCTTCTTGGCCATCACCAAGCATCTCATCATCTTCTCTTAATCTTTTTCGTCTCATCAACGCCATCCCCTGGCGGTTTTCCTTCTTGAGCCAGGAGCTCTTAGTTTTGTCTGCACGTTGAACAATCGTCTTTATTTCACTTGAAGTTCGGCAATCTCACCATCTTTCATCCCGCAACCGCCAACATGAAGTACTGCAGCGCAATCCTCCTTGCAGCCTTTGCTGCCACCAATGTCTTTGCCCACGGTGTCGTAACAGACGTTCAGGGCGCCAATGGCGTGACCTTGCCTGGCTTGTCCCTTATCGATGACACGCCCCGCGACTGCGCATCGCCCCGTTGCGGTTCCGAGGCCGACACCTCTATCATTCGTAAGAACGAATTGGGTACTTCAAAGGCTTCTGCTCTTGGCCGTACAAATGGCGGTGGTCCGGTTGATGCCGCCGCCATGATTTCCCTCTTCATGGATGGTGCTAGTGGCAACAGCACTTCTGTCAAGAAGGCCCGCGAGCTTCATCTCGCCAAACTCGCCGCCCGTGGTCTACTGCCACGCCAGAGCGGCGGCACGAAGACTCCCAAGGGCACCGTTGAGACGGGCGTCAAGGCGGCCACCGGCGCTGCCGCATCAGACGGTCTGCCTACAACCGCAGATGACGGCACCCTCACAATGACCTTCCATCAAGTCAACCAGGATGGCGCTGGCCCTCTCACAGCGGCTGTAGATGCGACCTCTGGCGGCACAGATCCTTCAGCCTTCAAAACTGCCCAGGTCACTCAGAATGTCCCTGGCATCGGCATCGGCGGACTTTCGGGCGCCACTACCATGGATTTCCCTGTCGCGATTCAGATGCCGGCAGGCATGACCTGCCAGGGCTCTGTTGGTGGCGCCGAGAACGTCTGCATCGCTCGCCTGCAAAACTCGGCTCTGGCTGGACCTTTCGGTGGCTCTGTCGCCTTCACACAGAGCCCGGCTGCGAAGAAGCGCGCTATCGAGTATAACTTGGCCAAGCGCCGATTCGCAAGATCTTTCAAGAAGGAGGAGTAAAGAAAAGGTCGACGATTTCTCTCTGTGCGGTTATGGTATGAGTATGGCCTCAAGGTTTTATTAGATGGCGTCGAGAAACCATGTTGGATTCAGCTAGTCAGGAACAGGCTGAGGGGATTGATAGATACATTGGATTTCTGTATATAAGACCACATTCATTATGAGACAATTGGTAATGACTTAAGGAGAAAGGAGAGTGTAAATAATTAAATCGTATTTTTGCAATTGTACTTCCCTAGCGAGGCTTTCCGTTTTTTCCATATGAAGCGTTTTACACTTTTAGTCCGCCAGGCGATCCCATGGAAATCCATATGTGATAGACTGTTGCCACAATATGACGAGTAAGATATTGTGTCGACCGTATAATACATACTGGATCGACACTCACTGAAGTTTTGACATGACGGAAGATCAAGACACACTTTTCTGGTACTCTTAGTGCAATTTTCAATGCGTATCGACTCAGTTCCGAGGGTTATTTCTTGATGTCTGTGAATTGATGAACACTACACGAGCTTGCCCTTTGGTTCACGGTAGTTGAAGGAGCTGTGAGGCGAGGACTGTGCCACCGTTAGGCTAGATGCCGGTGTTTTGCTCTAGCGTGCAGAGTCTATTTTGGGCGCAGGGGTTGCTGTTTCACTGGGCCGTTCCGGAGGTCTCCCCACCAAATAGACCCCGCCCAAGCTCCCTGCCTGTTCTGAGCCATGATGCAACTCCTACGACTCCCAGCTAGACAAGCTCGTATCTGTCGACGAGACAACCAGACCACACTGAGCTGCTCGAGAAGCTTCTCAACCATATAGTGGCTCTGCCTACCACCATACTCTTTCAAGAAGTTATCAATCTTCATTGATCTTCGCTGGCAATTCGCTAGCTGTGACTGAACAAACCACTACGTCACGCGAAGCTCGGTCCGACCTCGAAATTCCGCATAGAACCGACCACACAGCTCCTCTTGTCCACAGCATTGTGAAGCCATATCGTCATTAGATTGACTCAGAGTTGGTGACAATGGAACATTTTGCAGCGCTCAAGCGTCGGGCCACCGATTTGGTTCAGAATTTGCCGCAGTCCATGCCCGCGATGCCTTCCGTCAAGCCAAAGAGTAATCCCAAGAACACACTCAAGGGAACATGGGAACGGATCTACGTGCCCCCTCTGCCACGGTCATCTCATTCCATTGATATCGTTGCCGGTACCGCTTACATATTCGGTGGAGAGATAAATCCTCGGCAGCCGGTCGACAATGACATGCACGTCGTCACACTGCCGTATAACAGCGCAGGCGGAGACTACTATGCTATCAAGGCTCGGGCTTCTAGGCCGGGGCCGACCATTATCGAGCCGGAGCCTATCCAGGAGGAGCCCGCAGCAGACTCTGGGGACAAGGGTAAGGGAAAAGAGCTTGACGACATCCCCCTCACCTCACCACCTCCCTTCCCGCCTGGCGAAACGGAACCGGTGATGGCAGCTGACACCTACCAAGAAGGTCCGGAAGCAAGCACCTCCAAGGGCAAAGAGCCGGCCGGCCCGGATCGCTCAGCCCTCGGCGACGTCCCGGCCCCTCGCGTTGGCCATGCCACTGCCGTGATTGGCAGCCGCATCTTTCTCTTCGGAGGGCGTGGGGGATCGGACATGAAAGCTCTTGACGAAGCGGGGCGAGTCTGGGTCTTTGATACAAAGGAACGTGCCTGGTCGTATCTTGATCCTGTGGCTCCCGCTGCACCGACCTCCCCATCTCCCGTCACGAAGCCAGCCTATCCTGCCCCGCGCAGTTACCACTCCGCCGTTGCGACAGACAAACCAAGAGACTTTGATATCAAGCCGATCAAGCGGACCGAAAGCTGGAAGGAGTGGGCTCAGGGCGACTCGGAAGTGATGGGTACGCCGCAGCGGCCAATTGTCGGCAATGTGGCAAACCGTGTCCGGGACGAAGACGCAGACGGCTATGGCACGTTCATCATCCACGGGGGATGCTTCGCCGAGGGCCGTGCAAATGATACATGGGCTTTTGACGTCCGCTCCCGCATCTGGCAGGAGCTCCCTGCTGCCCCTGGAAAGCCGAGAGGCGGCACTGCCATTGCTATTGCTAAGACTCGGCTCTATCGTTTCGGCGGATTCAACGGCGAAAGTGAAGAAGGCGGCCAGCTGGACTATCTTGAGCTTGCCGTCGACCGATTCGCTGATATGAGCGGGCAGGGTGAGGTCTATATCACCGCCCGAAGCGGCTGGAAGAGCTTATTGCCAGAAGCTCCCCCATCCACAGAAAGCGAAGAGGCCGCTGCTCCCCTGAATGGTGACGCCGAGTGGCCAGGACATCGGTCTGTCGCTGGTCTGGAGATGGTAAATCTCGGAGGCGGCCGTGAGTATCTGGTTCTTGCCCTCGGTGAGCGCGAACCCAGCGGCGGTGGACATGAAGCGGCGGGTAAGTTCTGGGACGACATCTGGGCATTCCAGGTGCCGCTGCACCATGACGGTTCGGCTGCGAGCGTCACGGATACTGTTTGGAACGCCCTAGGAAAGAAATCTGGTGAAGGCAAGTGGTTCAAAGTGGAGGCGGAAGCGTACGATGATGAAGATGATGGATCGGTCGATGGTCCGGGCCCTCGAGGTTGGATAGCTACAGCCGCAATGGGAGAATTGGAGGAGCGAGGTATTGTCATCTGGGGTGGTCTTGGAGAGGGCAATAACCGCCTCGGAGATGGCTGGATCTTCCGCCTTGGCCCTGAAAAGAGAGAGCCTTGAGAATTTTGAAATTAGCATTCGAGAAAATCAGAGCGAATCGCGAACTTCGCAAATGAGTAGTTAGCTGGGTTGGCCCCCTTTTCACGTCTGGACAGTATGAAAATAGTATCGTCTAGTCAGTTCAATTCTGTTTGATCACAATACAAGTCATATGTACAAATCTTCAGCCCTAGCAATCAACCTCGTAAGGTTTGCCGCCCTAGCCGTGGCCATCTCTATAGGTCTTGCCTTGTCGTCTCCGTGCCCCATGGTTCGCTCGTCAGATTGGTAATGCCGTTGCTGTTCTCGCACGACTCACGGCCGCTGAGCGGGCCGGGCTTGGGTGCCTTGGCGACATCCCCGGCGCTCTCCTTCAGTGCGGTCAACAGAGACTTGATCGTCTCTGGTGTGAGGTCCTCGTAGTAGTCGTCGTTGATCTGGATCATGGGCGCGTTAACGCAGGCACCCAGGCACTCCACCTCGATGAATGTGAACAAGCCGTCCGCTGTCGTCTGGCCAGCATGAATGCCTAGATGCTCCTCAATAGCCTTGACGATGGCGTCTGAGCCGCAGCCGCCAAGTTGGCACGGTGTCTGGGAGTGAGAGTGTTAGGATATGTATGACGCTCGACAGGCATGTATGGTGTGGATATGGGTGGCAGGGCCAAAAAGGTGCCGGAAACCAGGGAGCGCATGAATTGTATAGCTGCTTACCGTCGTGCATGCTTGGACGAAGAACTTGCCAACCGGCGTCCTGTTATACATGGTGTAGAATGAGGCGACTTCGTACACGCGCATGGGCGGCATCTCCAGGAGGCGCGCCACTTCGTTCATCACACTGATGCTAGTGAAACCATGCTGGCGCTGACCAAGATCCAGCAGCGGCATCACAGCGGCCTTCTTATATTGCGGGGGGTACCTCTTGAGAATCTCGGCGATAATCTGCTCATTTTGGGGAGTGAACTTGAAGGGTAGGTCGGGGTTGTTGTCGGGGGTGTTTCGGTGCTGTTTCCGGAGAGTGAAAAGTCAGCGTATACTCAATAACATGTCTGCGCGATATTTCCAATCTATGGCTCGGGTCCTTAGATAGCGCAGACGTGCTTCAGGGAGGTGAGGCCGAGGGATGGCGTCAAGGAAGATGGACGATGAGAAACGTACAACTGCTAGGGTGTCGCTCGGCCTCCGCGCTGAGACGGACAGAGCGCGGATCTGAGGCCGAGAAGCACGGCAGGCTGATCGGACAGCTGTCCGGAAGAGGAAGGGAGTGAGTTTGCTTGCCATGGCGGGCAGTTGGTGGTTCAATGGCAAGGAGACGTGATGCTCTCGCCGCTGCAATTCTCCCAATGCCGTCGAAAGCGAGCTGTTTCCAGTTAGAAATTGGATTGTCTAGGCTGTGATTGGCTGATGGCCCTCGGATAATTCATTTGCGCCGGGCGAGCTCCTTGGCTCTGGGCGGGCTGAGAAATCCAAAGCCAACCCTAACCCTCTCGGACCATATGTCCAAGAACATCAGGTTGACCACTACCAACATGCCTCATTTGACATTTCAACATCAGTCAACGGTGTTCAATGCTTGGACTCCTGGTAGATTGCATCATGCCGTGGCGTCTGGAGTTTGTGAGCCATTGGAGCCCTTCATTCATGCTATAAAGTATCGCTATCTACTTGACGGCATCGCTTACCATTAGGTAACCTGGAATCTCTCGTTGAGGAGCGCCCAAGCGAGCTCTCACAGTCTGTTTTGTTTCCTGGATACGATCGGCATCACATCTATTTACCTGACATCTATGCATTCAATGTTCGGCTTGGAGGGTAGTCCTTCCGCCTTGTCATTCTGTCACTCACTCTCCCGCCGTGACTCGTGACTTCTCGGGATGCCGCTTAAATTGCCCTTTTAAGGATTCGGCATTGAGCTTGGCTTCCGTGACGCTCTGCGCACTCGCTGTTTCCTCGGAGCTCAATCTAATGGGCACTGTATTTGAATAGATTGTTCTCACCAACGAAAGTCTGGGGCCCCGCCATCGCAGACTGCCGACCTGCAATCTATGTATCGGCAGCAAGACGATTCGCAGTCTCGTCGCTGTGCCGCCTTTCAGAAACGGGGTTTGGGGCTGGGCAATTTGTGGCATGCTGCCGACTGCTTCGTTATCAAGACTCGGCGCCCGTTATCCAGATTGATGCCCTTTAGGAGCCTGGTTTGGCTGCGAGTCGCGATGGATTTCGTTTACGCGATGTATATGTATATAAAAGCTTAGTGTAGCCGCCTGAGTTAATGTCGAGACTCTCCATCCACGCACATTGTCGCCTGCATATCATCGGAGTTCTGGGTCATTATGAAGCTGTCAGTGATTGTTGCCACTGCTTTTGGAATTGCTGTTGATGCGCATTGCATCTTTCAGGTTTGTAAACCATCACCATGCTCCTTCAGCAGTCGCTGATTCTAAATATCCAACAGCGAGTGTCTGTCAATGGAAAGGATAATGGTCAACTAGTCGCCTTGCGAGCGCCTGACAACAACAACCCTGTACAAGATGTCAACAGCAACGATTTGATCTGTGGCCGGGCTGGTTCCAAGTCTCAGACGATTATCAATGTTGCACCAGGAGATAAGATCGGGACCTACTGGCAGCATGTCATCGGTGGTGCTCAGTTTGCTGGGGATCATGATAACCCGATTGCTGCCTCTCATAAGGGTCCAGTGATGGCGTATCTAGCCAAGGTTGACAATGCGGCGTCCGCCAGCCAGACGGGCCTCAAGTGGTTCAAGATTGCACAAGATGGCTTCGACACGAGCAGCAGGAAGTGGGGAGTCGACAACATGATTGCCAACAACGGATGGGCGTATTTTAACTTCCCAACCTGCATTGCTCCGGGCCAGTATCTGCTCCGCGTTGAGATCCTGGCTCTTCACTCGGCTAAGAGTCAAGGTGCAGCACAGTTCTACACGAGTTGCGCGCAGATCAACGTCTCGGGCTCTGGGACGTTCACTCCATCACAAACGGTCAGCTTTCCCGGCGCCTACAAGGCAAACGATCCCGGCATTCTGATCAACATCTATGGATTGACTGGCCAGCCAGACATGGGAGGCAAGCCGTACACAGCTCCAGGCCCTTCGCCAATCACTTGCTAAGTTGCCTTGTGGCGGATAATCGAGAAGACCAAAGCAGTGGTAAAGGCCATAGATCAAGCTTGAGAATTGATTCAATAAGTCACGGGCAGTGGTGTTTACGTACAAGTCGACCTGAGTGTCAGGGTTTCAGCTACGCTCAAATAACCATAAATAAAATCATACATAGTTGTAACTCTAGGGTCGTCTGACATGACATGTTGATTGTGAACGAGATCTCGTCGTCGATGTGGAGTACGAGTTGGAGTTAGCACATATTTAAGCCTCACATGAGTTCCTACACTGAAGACAGTACACTGACCTCTAAGAAGCATTATGTACTGAACGCAAGGGTAGTTCTCCAGCCATAGCACACTGGGACGTCATTCTGCATGGGGCACGGCTCGGTTACTGCTTGGGGATAAGATTTTTGCTCAATCGCCGGATAAGCCGTTAGTGAGAACTGTCGGAGGACTCGGAATTTGGCAACAGTGAGACATTTTGTTCGCAGGCGAAAAGATACGCGACCACCGACTTCCGTTGAAAGTCGTCTCGTCGGCCGTGCCCGGAATAAAGGTAAGGGGAAAGGCACACGAGCGAGCAAGCGACCACCTGCCGCCGAAAATGAAGATCCAAACCCGGTTGCGAGTGACCATGCCCGTTTTGTCTATCTACGTACCTTCAAGCTTCCCAGGCTACATATAGTAGGTACCGAGGTTTGCACAGGTGTGGCAATTGACATGGAAGGTGCGCCGCATCTCAAGTTCAATCAGGAAGGGACATCCCGGTTGGTAAGGGAAGAGAAACTTGAGCTTTGGAGGGAATTAGCACGGATTTGTTTGTTCTTAGCGTCAAAACGGTGCTACATAACGTTACCAAGTATGGCTCGTGCCCCATGCTCGTCGTCGAGCTCAAGCTCTTTTGCCAAGGCCGGAGCCCTGCATAAATGTACTTAATCGACAGCGATCCGCACCGATCAGTCATCCACCTGCACACTCGAGCCGACATCACGCCTGGCGTACAGTACACACACAAACGTCGAGCGCATTGGATACGCTGGAAGGAACACTGACTGACTTGGGTGACTGGCTGGCACTGGAGCTCGGGCCCCCACATTTCGTCTCGGTAGAAAAGCAAAACATCTGCTCTCCGCAAAGCAGCGAGCTTTCCCATGCATTGACTGGCTGACTGACTGACTGTCTGACCGACTGGCTGTTCTGCTTGCTCTACCGCCTGTCTATCCGTGCACCCATCTACCTACGTACCTCACGTCACCATTCCTAGCTCATCCACCGTGCAATTCTCTCTCCCCAAAACACCCGCGCCCTCGCACTCGCGCCCGTCTCAATTGACGCTCCGAAGCTGTAAGTGATCCGTCTCCTTGTATCAGTCAAGATTCCTGTCTTCTCCGAGCTCCAGCCGGGCGCGCAATTCGAGGATTCGCGAATGGCGTGTAATCAAGTGAACCCACAGTGGATGAGGCGATAGAACTAAAGCCCCGCCGGCCATCCTGGTCGGACGGCATTAGGTCGCCATGCGAAATTCGCGCAAAAAGCAGGCCCTGCCGTCTTCCGGCGACGGGCCAATACAGGACAAGCTTTTTCGCTTTGCTTGGCTGACCTGCCCCATATCCGCTATTTGTTTCCTTCCATCTCTTCTTCTACCCGCCGCTTCCACCCCGATCCTTCTTCTTTTCTCCCCCTCAACGCACTCGACATTGACAGAAAGGCACTTTCACGGGCATTCTCTCGTCCTCAAAAGCCAATTCAATCTCCCCTCTTCTTCGTCACCGTCGTCTGTAGTTCACCGACCCTGACTCTAAATTCCTCGCCCTACAAGGTTTACCAGCGCAAGCTTAATACGCACATTCCCGACGCGTGACCTGCTACTTATACCTCTCTTCACCTCATTTTGAGCTCTCCACAGGTAATAACAAGACCGTCCCACCATATCTCTCACTCTATTTGTGTTTTGCGATCAATTGAGCATTGCTATGTCTGCTACAGAGCTTCATCGTCGGACGGTGCTCCGTCACGCTATTCGGAAGCACCGGCGTTGACGGGGCGCCAAGATACGGCCGCCAAGGACGCGAAGCTCGGCATCAGTCATCCACCATCGCACAACACGCAATCCTGCTTCTGCGGCTCAATTGACTGTTTTCTGCCTTTGAATTGTGACTTTCAAAGCTCTTGTGTGGACCGTTTGACTAATAACGCGCTTAGTCTCTCAAAAAATATCAAAATGCCTGCCGTCAAGTCTCTCATGGTCTCTGAGGCCTACTCCACCATTGCCAAGCGCAGCAACTGGGCTGGACGGGAAGCTGGTGTCATTGTCGTGTTCGCCATTGTCTTCGTCGTCGCTGTGGGTCTGTCGGCTCTCTTCATCCACAAGAAGTTGGCCGCCCGCAAGGCCGCAAAGGCGCAGTTCTAAACGGGAGCTCGGCTGAGGAAGGATGGTTTGGGCATGGCTTGGAGGAGTATTTGTAGGGGAAGCGACTCAAAGGGAGGATTGAGGCGGATTAGGGTGCGTGGAGGAGGAGGGAGGGGGCCCCGTACATGAAACCGAACACAGCTTCGTATGCTTTGAGGACGCCTACCGACGAACTCGTCGCGAACCGCGGAGAAGTATCGAGACCGGAGACTTTGGCAATTCGCTCTGGATGCCTGCCGCCGGACGATTACGACATTTCGTGACAGCAAGTGGAGGTAATGCACAGAATATGGGCAAGGTGAACCATCGAGTGCAACGTCGCATTGCTGTATTTTATCATATTTCCTAATACTACTGATACCACTGACTGCTTTCCTCGTGCTTGACCTGTGTACTACCTTGAAGATGTGCAGAGGATGCGCTCATTGCAGATAATTCGGCGCCTGGGGTTTATCTTCCTCGACAGTAACTTACATGCGCGCCGGACAGCCTTCAACACCAAGGTGGCCCGTGCGCTGCCCTTCGATGTTTTTCGGCCGGATCCCACCTGGCAACCGCGGTTACCCTTATATTAGTAAATAAGGGCGAGGACCAATATCTGTTGGGGTGGTCAAGTGGTATATATCTGGAGGCTGAAAACTCTAGACGCCTTCTGAGGCCCTTCTGGGACCGGATGAGCGCACTTGACGCAGTACCACAGCAAAACACGATCTGTTCGGTTTCGAGTAAGGCCACTTCGGCCTGAAATTTTTTGGCCTTTTTTTTATCAGCAAATACTACGATGTCGACCTCGAGCTGTGGGCTTTATCCGTCAATCACTCGTATCCCAACTCTGCCCTATGGTCCTTGGCTGTTCTCCCCCTAAGTGGAATTTAAGCCTTTACGGTTCTATGACACTGTATATGGGCAAGCACAAGCTGAATGTTATGATTTTTTAATGCTAGAAAACGAGTTCAATCCATTTCAGCCCGAATAAGGAGTCTCGACTAGTATTCTGGTTGAAAAGAGGAATCTTCTTCTCATAGAGCTATATGGCTTGCCATTATCATGATAATTTATAGTAACACGCCACATATACGCCATGTCTAGTACAACTCCATCTTCTCTAGGTGGATCAATCCATTTGCGGGCTAGATGCTACTGTTAGCATTTTCCAAAATCAATGAATGGCAATAGAACTCACCGGCACGAACTGGCGTAATTTGACACCTGCCTGCGTGAAAACAGCAGCGGTCTCGGTATCCATACTGTAGCCTTGGCTATAGACAACCTCGCTGATGCCTACCTGTGCAATCTTTATGCTACAGGTGAGACAAGGACATGTATCGCAGTACAATATGGCCCCCTCGCGGATGCGCTCTCGTCCAGCCTCCAGTAGCGCGTTCTCCTCGGCATGGATACATAGACATGTTGCCAGACCGTGCCCTGATCCCTGGCCCTCATTGCATCGAGGACACCCGCCTTCGCCGCAGTTGCGGATGCCTCGGGGCGTGCCGTTGTAGCCCGTGCTGATCACTCGCTTCTCGCGCACGAGCACGCATCCCACGCGCCGCTTCATGCAATTAGACCGCTGCGCGGCGAGCGACGCCAGCGCCATGAAGTACGTGTCCCACGAGGGCCGCAGACGGTCCTCGTTGAGCAGGTCGACCTTACCGAGGGTCGCGTAGAGGTGTGCCAGGTCCGAGGAGGTGTTGAGGAGGCGGACACTTGCCCGCGACATCAGCGGCAGGTGACCGTTGTCCGGGTCGTAGAGGTGTGCGTCAGAGGCGGCCGCAAAGTCCTCGAACGAGGCAATCTTGCTTTGCCGATGCCGCCGCTGGAAGCGCTGCCACCGCACGTTGAGAGGGGCGTCCACGCTGATGAGGACAAAGAAGGGCCGCCGGTGGTAAATGTCTAAAACGGCCTCGCTGGGAATGTCGGTCGTTACCCATCGGTCTCGCCAGCTCTTTGTGACGAACTCTAAGAGATCGTCTGCTGTAGGAAAGGAGAGGGACGTGCGGGAGCTTCGCAAGGATAGCTGGGAATGCCGGTAGCTCTCCAGGGCTCCTTCATCCTTCTGACCGTTGATTACATTCGAGTCTATACCAGCCGCGGCGTCCTCAGCTGAGGACGAGATCCCATTCCTCTTTGAATCTATTTGGGGCTCAATGTGAAGGTGCCTGAAGCCATGATGATCCACCAAATACTGTGCAACCGTCTTCTTCCCAGCGCATATGCCTGTAAGTTCTTTGTCAGTGTTTAAAGGCCTCTAGCAACAGGGACTAAGAAATGCGTACTGCCGGAGATACCAATGAGCATCTTGGCTAGTTCTAGGTCGCCAGGGTAAGCGAGACAATGTTTTACCCTATATTTAGGAGTATAGTCAATGTTAACTTCGGGTTCGGCCCATGGGAGGCTATAAGTTGCGGAGTGTTCAGCCTCGAGTCTCATGAAACGCGCTTTTTCTCAGACGCGGTTAGTTAGGGCTGGTAGTGGTCCATCTACACGAACAGAACGCGGAGGGCAGACGCCGAGAATCAGCCGGTGGGGTAGCGGCAAGGCATTGAGGCTGGCACCTAAGGTACCTCATTGCCCGGGCACTCACTCCGCATGACCAGCAGCCTGGGACATGGCAGGGGCGGAGCACCCAGAAGTCGCTAAGGTAAGCTGCAGGGCACCTCAGGTGGGAGCTCCCGTAATCCACCACCACCACCACCACCACCCATCTTCCCTTGTGCCGCCGCCCGAGAGGGGTACTGCACTATATTGTACCATCGGTACCTAAGGTTGGTCTGGTTGCTTGCCTTATTCCTCGATCACTCCACCACTTTCGACCCGTGACGTTTCTCCGTCTCTCCATGACTACATCTATCGAGCCTGCGACGCCCAGCAGCTGACCTCGGTCGACTTCTTCCTCTTCCAGTCCCAGCTCTTTAAAGGAGCAGGGGCCTCCCACAGTCCCTCGACTCCTCATCATAGCTCAACCCCTCCATTTGTCATTCTCCCTCACTGGAGCCGCGATGTGAGAGTCATCTTTGCCTGCCTGCTCGCATTCGTCATACTAACAATATGCTATAGTCTTCAGATTCCACAGTCTTTCTTCCCTCCAGGTTGAAGCGCCGTTCGATCGAAACTCTTGCCCTGAACGCCTAAAACGAATCGTTTCCGACGTCATTTACTTCAAAGACCTGGCAGGATTTGGAAGAACGAAAGCATACAACTCACACAATATGGAGCCGCAGCCTCTCCAGTTTGCGACCTTTGCGTCGCAGATTGAGCTGCCCTTTTACTCGGCCCTCATGACGTCGAAGCTCGATCACGACAAGCTCGATGACTCGGCTCGCTTCATTCTTGGTCTCTACGAGCCACGCGCTGGCGCAGAACCCGATGCTAGTACGAAGATGCAGATTCTAGGAAATGCACTCACGAGCAGTCAGTACGTAGGAGGCATTTGTTACTGATCCAATCTGAAGTTGCCCAAGTCCACTAACTCCGTCACAAAAGGGTGCCCCTAGGTCAGAGCCGGGCCGAAGGCTTGATTCGCAATGTCAATACGATTGAAGCGTTCAAGAACGCAGATAAGAACGCCATGCTTAACCAAGCTGGTCAGCAAGTTAGTATTTCTTTCTTGCCATACAAACAATATCTAGAGCCGGTTGCTAACGGGGCTCTTCACAGATCTGGGATGCAATCAAGGACGGCACTATCTACTCCGTTCCCTCTCTTCTGTCATCATTCACCGTACTATCCTTCGCCGACCTTAAGAAGTACCGATTCACGTACTGGTTTGCGTTTCCAGCTCTTCACTCTACCCCTCAATGGAAGAGAGTTGGCCCGATCGCGCACCTGGATTCCAAAGAGAGCACGGCGTTGGTGGAGCGAATCGGAACATGGAGATATATGGTGGACAGCAGAGAGCACGGCTTCTTCCTTGCTAAGAAGGTCAGAGGTGGTGAAACTCGACCGAAATCACCAATCGACCCGCCAGACGACATTGGCTATAAGTGGGAAATCGGAAGCTTGCGACAGGCCGAGTCGGGGGGTTTCTTCGATGGCGTCCCAGAGGAAGATCGCTTCGTCGCATTCGTAGACCCGTCAAACTACCCAGAGCATCCATCATGGCCGCTCCGCAACCTACTAGTTCTCATTCGCCAGCGCTTTCACCTCACAAAGGTACAGATCCTGTGTTACCGTGATGTGCAAGCACGGAGGCACGAAGCCCGGAGCATCATCATGACTCTCGCTATGGACGAGGTGGATAATCTTGAAACGACCACGATGCCGAAGGTGACAGGATGGGAGCGAAATGGTACCGGGAAACTCCTTCCACGTCAAGCGAATCTTGCAGAATACATGGACCCCGGACGTCTGGCTGACCAAGCTGTGGACTTGAACCTGAAGCTTATGAAATGGCGTATATCTCCCAATCTTAATCTCGATATTATCAAGAATACGTCCTGTCTACTTCTCGGAGCTGGAACTCTAGGCAGCTATGTCTCTCGAAACCTGATGGGATGGGGTGTACGCAAGATCACTTTCGTGGATAACGGCTCAGTCTCATTCTCCAATCCGGTGCGGCAACCTCTCTTCGAATTCAAAGACTGCCTGAACGGTGGTGCTCCAAAAGCTATCCGAGCTGCCGAGTCTCTGAAAGCAATTTACCCTGGAGTCGATGCAGAGGGCCATGTACTATCTGTACCCATGCTTGGTCATCCTCTAACGGACGAGGCAAGGACCAAGGCGGACTTCGACAAGCTGCAGGAGCTGATCGATAACCACGACGTTATCTTCCTCTTGATGGACACCCGAGAGTCAAGATGGCTGCCTACGCTCATGGGCAAAGCGGCGGGGAAGATTGTTGTGAATGCTGCGCTAGGCTTTGACACATATGTCGTGATGCGACATGGAGCCACGCCGAAAGACGGAACTGAGCAGACTCTTGGGTGCTACTTCTGCAATGACGTAGTCGCACCAGCAGACTCAGTCAAGGACCAAACGCTTGATCAGCAATGTACCGTAACTCGCCCAGGCGTGGCGGCAATCGCATCAGCCCTGCTCGTCGAATTGCTGGTGAGCATCCTGCAGCACCCTCTCAAGGAGCATGCGCCAGCTCCTGTGCCCTCATCCTCGTCGACGTATGAGCGAGACCCGCCAGAACACGCTCTTGGCATCGTTCCGCATCAAGTCCGTGGCTTTTTGTCCAACTTCCAGAACATGATCATCAAGGGCCAGTCATATCCCTGCTGCAGCGCATGTAGCATGCCGATTATTTGGGCTTACAAGAATGACGGCTGGCACTTTGTCAAGAAGGCTCTTGATGACCGGGAGTATGTGGCAGAGCTCTCCGGGCTGGCAGACGTGCAGCGCAGAGCAGAGGAGATGGCAGCCGATGTCGAATTCAGCGAGGAGGAAGACGAGGGAGAGGAAGATGGAGAGGGGGTGTTGGTCTAGGCCACCGAGTATCTCCAACTATCGGAATCCTACCCCTCGGACGACGGCTCATCAGGTGTTTGGTATCGCTATAGACCGTTGATTACCGGCCGCTACCAGCCACCAAGGATGCGGTGAGGGTTGGCAACCTACAAATCAACTGACGAGCTTGCCGGGACCAGCTTCGCCCACCACAACAGTCGTCGAATAGCACACGCAAGGATCAGATTTGGTAGGCGTATTATCAGGACCGGCGAAAACTGGGCAAAGTCTCGGATATGGCGGACTGCGATATCACGGACGGGAGTCTTCTCTTGTCCCAACCCTTGGATCCTATTGAGAGGATACGGCGTTATATCGGCTCAGGGAAGGAAGGCTACCTCTTTCTATCGGCTGCGACTGGGATACATTCGTTGGCGTAAGAAGTCCAACATACAACACTGTACCAACAGTTGTCTATAGTGATAGACAAAAAGTGCAAAGACTTTTCAGATGAAGCAATAGGATCCAGTTCTTCGACTCTAATTGAATTATATCCTACAGCGCATTACATTCTTTGACCGCGCTGTGGAGACCCCTGTAGCATTGTACATGCACCCCACGTTGATCGAAATAGCGACCCCGCTTCGGAAATCAGCAGACCTGCCGGGCCTAACCAGCAGGGTCAAGTGAGATAATGCTACCTTTGGAGACATTGAACGAGTGCTGCATGTTATCAGGTGGCACGATCACATAGTGTGGGGGCTAGCCTGCTGGAACTGCACACCGCTGCCTGGAGTATCATGGCCATCGTATCTAGATAGCGCAGGACCAGCCTACCTGGGGTATGATAGCTCACTGAACTGAACATCAAGTCAGTCCGATGCAGAATTAAGACCTACCCAAGGCAGACGGCTCGCAGAAAGTGGAGGCAGCACCCTGGGGGAACCGCTGCAGGATGCCACGTCCAGGATTCAGGTCGGCCGGGGGGGCTTAGCGTATCCGTCCGCTCCTTACTGGTTCCCGTGGCCTGCAAGGCCCAGGGTCAGCATGCTGTTCCATGACAAATGACAATTCAAGCCCGAGAAGATCCTCGGATTTTTTCTTTTCCACCTCCAATATTTTTATCAGAAATCTTACGAGGCCACGAGAGACTGACCGTAAGCCACAAGTCATCAAGGAGCATGATGTAGAGCGGTGTCCTACGGCCCGGCAGCGTTTTGTTGAAGATTGATCTAGAAGGAGGCTAGAAGTCCCTGCCCTTTGTACTGCCGATCTCGTTACAGTTTCGGGACGGCTGCCCGCAACTATCGTTGCACTTGACCCCCGAGAGTGTCTCACATCGCCAGCCATCACGTGGAGGCAGTGTATCACCGAGTTTCAATCGTTGCAGTGTTAAAGACCGAACACCTAGGAACCGGCGCTTTAGATTCCTCTCCAGGATTATAGGCGCCGTAAGGCAGGAGCAGAGTCGCGAGGAGGCTTCAGTCGGTAGACCCGCGAGGCTACGAGGCTACGATAGCATGACGAGGCTATGGCGCGGCACGCGGGCTGAGTCCGTTGAGGACTACGCCGGCGTTCTCATCTCACTGGAGGAGGCGCATCTGCACAGTCACTCGGCTCGCTCCGGGCGAACCGAATATGAGGAGCTACCGGATGACGAGCACGACGACGGCGACGAGGCTTCTATCTCGGACGGCGAAGGCGGCAAGGCTCGCGAGCATGAGGGCACCGGAATGCTGGAAATGAGTGCCTGCGAGTACAGTATTGCCGGATTGAGGAGAGAGGTTCGCAGAGGTGGCAAGGGCAAATGGACGGAATACGAGAGTCAGTGCTTCATTTTCTGCAGCAGAATTAGCTGCTGAGAATACTGCCCATGTGCTAACTTGGCACAGTGAAATCCAAGCTCATCAATAAGGCCATGCAAGATATTGGTATGGGCAGATATAATTGGCAATTGTTCGTCTTGTGCGGCTTTGGCTGGTTTGCAGATAAGTAAGTTGTTCAAATTTGATATTTAGAAAAGTCACTAACAGCGGTTCACCTTTAATAGCCTTTGGATGCAGGTGAGAAGTCCATTTAAATCTCTGTAATCCCAGCTAGGGATACGTGATTTAGCATTCCAAGCAACACGTTTTACTAATATCGAAGACAGGGTGTCTCACTAACGCTGCCGTCCCTCTCCGCTGAATTTGGTGTCTCAGAAAAAAAGGTCCGATACACAACCAGTTCGCTGTTTCTCGGGTTATGTTTTGGGAGTTTCTGTTGGGGCATTGGATCTGATATCATGGGACGGCGCATTGCTTTCAATTGCACTTTACTAATTACCAGCGTCTTCGGCATTGCCTCTGCATATGCATCAAGCTGGGGTGGTGTTTGTGTTTTGTTTGCCGCATTGGGATTCGGGGTTGGAGGAAATCTGCCCGTGGATGGAGCCCTATTCTTGGAGTTCCTCCCAGATGCATCGAGCTCCTTGTTGACTCTGTTGTCTGTCTGGTGGCCCATTGGACAGCTGAGCTCATCTCTTTTCGCTTGGTTCTTCATTGCGAACTGGCCAGCGGACGAGGGATGGAGATATTTTGTCATGACCATCGGCGCGGTCACCTTCATGATGTTCATCATACGCTTTTTCATTTTTCAGCTCTTTGAGTCGCCGAAATATTTGCTCTCTAAAGGCAGACAAGCCGAGGCTGTTGCAGTCGTTCACGGGATTGCTTTCAGAAACGGAGCAAAAACGTGGCTCACTGAGGAGATAATGGATGCTGTGGCAGACAACGAGTCGAGTTCTCAGTCAGCGAGACGGCTGTCGACAACAAATATACTCAAGAACAAACTGGAGGCCTTTTCCACAGCTCGCATACGGCCGCTGTTTAGTAATCGCAAGCTGGGCATGGCGACCGCGATAATTTGGTTCTGCTGGGCCACGATAGGGATGGGCTATCCGCTCTTCAATGCTTTCCTGCCGCAATATCTTTCTCATGGAGGCTCAACGTCATCCACGGATGAGGCTCTCGCCACTGAAGTCACCGGAGAGACTTACCGGAATTATGCCATTACCAGTATTGTTGGCGTTCCTGGCAGTTTGCTAGCAGCCTACACTGTAGACCACAAATCGCCTTTTCTAGGACGACGTGGCACGCTTGCAATTTCAACCTTGGTATCCGCAGTCTTCCTTTTCCTGTTCGTCATTTATGGCAGATCATCAACATCACAGCTGGCATTCTCTTGCATCGAGGCGTTTTCACAAAATATCATGTACGGCGTCTTGTACGCTTTCACTCCGGAGATCTTCCCAGCTCCCGTCCGAGGTGCTGGGACAGGAGTCGCTAGCTTTCTCAACAGGATGACTGGTCTGGTAGCGCCGCTTATTGCGGCCGGCATCCCAGGAGATGGCACTACTACCCCTATATACCTCTCAGGAGCGCTCATTTTTGCAGCGTTTTTAGGCATGTGCTTAATCCCTATTGAGACACGTGGCAGACAGAGGTTGTAGTTTTGTTATAGACACGTATGTAGAATGGATATATTCTCAATCGATCTGATCATCTCTCCGCGAAGATCACATACAAAATCTTGGAAAATCTAGGTCTATAACCTATTGCAAACCACTCCATATGCCATGATATCTTCAGACATTGAATGCGGTATGATGAATCGTTCCTCCAAGATGTGGCCAGAGCTCTCCCAAACCAATTGCATTCCCAAATGAAGATACGCCTAAGCCACAGTAACTTCTTCGCATGCTATCTACAGCTTCGCGCTCTCTTTGACCGAGCCAACCTTCAATTTCTCGCCGTACTTGTCCAGCACTTTCTGGCTGTGGTACTTCCAGAATGACTTGGATGCATCCTTGCCAGCCATGCGCTTCAGAATCTTCGCTCCACCGGGATGCTCATCGGCAAAGTCTGTGAGCCTGCGTCAGCAGTCTGACTCCCTCGCTCATCCCTTCACGGCCCCGGACTTGGCTCTCTCGGATTCAATAGAAGGGTGCAGAGTCTTCCGCGGGGATGTGAATCGGAGTGAGAGGACTTACCTGTTACATCATAAACTCCTGTATCCACGATGATCCACATGCGGTTGGCCTCATCTTTGTGCTTGGCGACGTCGGCCGTGGAGTATGATTCTGACATGTTTGAAGAGCCGTGGCGTGTGAAAAGGCGGGGTGGCACGTGGAAGGGTATGACAACGAGTCTGCAGTGGCGTTTCCTCGACCCGAGACTCCTATACTGTTTCTTCGGAGGTCCCAACAGGCGTCTTGTTGTTTGTCGTCTTCACTTCAATCGTTCCTCGGGATGATTGAAGACGAGATGCGAATGTGGAGGAGTGTTGATTGTAAATGCTCTAAAGCTGTTTGGCCGAGGTGGATCTGGGGTAAGCCGCCTGCTAGCACGTTGGACCTCGGCAACTCTGCTCAATGTTTTAGCTCCCGGCCAGGGTGACAAGCAATTGACGACCCCGTCATAGCATCCCCCAGCGAGTCTCACATATGAACATGTTCAAGTTTAGATAGACATGTCTTTGGTGGATTCAACATCACATACATCCCGAGCGCATATGAATGAGTCGTGATCATCTAGTAGATTCGCAGAATGCTACAATTGACGCCTCAGTGCGCTATACCTCTATGGTCCAGTCGCCAAAGTCCCAGATGCTCGACGCCCCTCTTCCCAAATGCCCTTTCTATGCAAAATGTAGACAAAGTGGAGTCTGATATACATCTAGGTGCTCATGACAGTTCCCAAATCTAATGCTCTCCTGAACATTTCTGCGAATCCCTGAGTACCGGAGCAATCACTTGCCTCCCGCTTTTCAATGGCTTTCGGGAGCCAATCCGTGATCTTCTGTATGCGATGTTGATTCTATCTAACGTTAGCAGTACTCTGAGGAGATGATTTTATAATGAACATACCGAGGGATGAGTGCTTATCCATTCCGGCGGCTGTATTTGTTGTTGTCGGTCCATTCTCTTCCAGAAATCCACCGCCTCTCGCGGATCGTAGCACGCCTCGGCCATCATCATGAGCCCAATATAATCGGCTTCGCTCTCCTGAAGCCGGTTCATCGGGCGTGAGAAAAGGACATCGAGGAGACCGCCGCCAAAGAACTGCACCACAAACAGCCCGCCGGGAATGGCTACTGAGAGCAATAGCAGGCTTCCAAGCAGGATGTTCACGCCTATTGACTGCGATAAACGCTCTGCAATATGTTCCGCCAGATTATGTGCTATTTCATGGCCCAGGACTGCAGCAAGCCCGCTCTCATTCCGTATCAAGGGCATGATACCGCTGTAGACGAAGACCTTGCCACCAGGGAGGACGAATGCATTGGCTGTTTGCGGATCATCAATGACCATGACCTCCCAGTTCTGATCTTCCATGCCGCTCACGGGAATGAGGCGCTTCATCACTCTTTTGACCATCAAAGTCCTCGGATCCCATTCGGGCAGAAAGCGCGCCCCGCCGTGCTCAACCTCGTAGAGAACTCGTTTGTATTGCATTTCGCTAACTTCTTGGACGCTCTCCTCGCTGAAGCAATTGAAACGCTTTCGGCCGCTGACAGGCACTGTCTGTAAATTACTGAAGTAGAAGACCACCGCTGCTAGGGTTGCTACAACTATCACGCCATGTGTATTACGGCTGCGAGCTATGCGCCCGAGCTGCCCCGTGGTGACGAGCGGCTTAGCGTTCTGGAGGCGAGGGTCATGATCGTAGCGCTGGAGTCGTCGGGGAGTTTGTGAGAAGAGACGTCGTGAGGACGGAAGTTTCGAGGCGATGGTCGGCTGTGCTAGCGGAGAATGGAACGCAAATGGACGGACAGGCACTCTAGGGGAGGCATTGCAGCATCGCGGAGTCGCAGGCCGAAAGGCTGGAACTCGAACAACGAGCAGCCGACGTGGAAGCATTGTCGGCGTTTCCAGTAGCAGCAATCGCCGTCTGAGAGTTGGAAGGTGCGTCAGCTGGGCAAATCTCCCAGCCGGCCCGGGCGCCTTTGTGAAGAAGCTCACCGGCTCGGGGTTAGCTCTCTGCTCAGGTGTGTCATCGCCCTCGCTGGCGATAGTGGGTCTTTCTTTTTAGGTCGGTGGATTTACGGCGAGCGATTCGTGTAACGATGGCTTGACTTGCTTCCCGCATATCCCCGGTAGTACGATACCCCTATCCTCTCACTACCACTTCCATCGTCGACAATGTTTCAGGGCACGCGATGTGTTGATTCTGCTGACATGATTGCCTCCAACTGAATGTCGGTCTTTCCTTTTTTTTATTTTTTGGTTCATATCTGTGGCAGAAAATGTCACGATCATAGGCCAACCCTGCCCAGCCACCACTCAACCCCTGAGTTCAGATGTCATCGACCATCTGGCGGTGGCGGCTAAAGTCTTAAACAAAGAGGGTTTCCTGCGCTGACCAGGCTCCTGGATTCCTTGTATGATTTCCAAGTCGCATCAGCCCGAGTGGCGTTCCCAGATCTTCCATGCTGCCGAAGAATTGATGCTTTCCAGACCATACATCCGAAACAAATGCTGCCGAGAGACCTCCTCAGCCAATGTAAAGCTTCCTTGTACGGTAGCCTGCAGAATCCTCCTGCGTCGATTCTGTTTGGCAGGTACTGCATGTCTCAGATATGACCTGTCAGTTGCCCGGTCTGGGCTGACCTTAATGGAATAAAACCAGGGGCAAACGCTAGAACGCTGCGTACTAAACGTCGAAATCTCTTTCAGACTCAAGAGCCTCTGTTTAAGAGAAAGCATCCAGAATTGAGAGATATATCATAAAGCCGAGGTGCTTTAACAATGTACGGGTGCTTTCGAAATCATATGCATGACGGTGTTTGCTAAGGGCTTGCGTCACTTGCATCCGTTACTTGTTCACATGTTCAACGCCCGATCACCGGCCCGCTCCGGTTGCCATCCGCGAGATTATGGCTAACCGAGAATTTTGTATTGATTGAAGCTCAGATCACAGACACTGGCTGCTTGTTCTGCCGGAGGGCTGCTAGAACCTGTGCGACAATGCTGTAGTGGGCATCTACGCGGCATATCGTCATCTTCCCTGGGACTCCTCGAACATGTGCTTTGTTCTCCTACTGTACACCGCCGTGAAAGGCTCTATATCAACATTGAGGTGGTAGGAATGTGGTGGAGGGTCACATAGCATCTCTCCCCGCTCTTACAATACACTTTGAGACGCGACAGCCACCCTTTCCCTATCTTCACATTGTACAAGAACATGTCTAGGTTTCTCTCATGCTTTTCATCACTGCTGTCTTACGATATCGATGCCTGGGTAGTTGTTCAACTGCTGCCATGTGTCTGTGCTACCTTGGTGAACCGTGCCATGACTGCTACCGCCGCTACCCAGTGCAGCATAGCTGCTCTTGCCTGGTGATCAATGCTTCGCCTGGGCTAGGCCTTTGTATAGGTCGTCAAATGCGAGGCTGCTTCGGTTGTCGTGGCGAGGAATATGATGAATATGATAGATCATGGATGCCAGCGCATAATCAATGGCTGATGACTCCTGCATGTATTGCTCCCAAGCAGCAAGCCTACTTACAACTGACTGCATTGCTCTGGAGCCCCAAAGATGCATCATTGTTGAGGATGACTAACATTCATCAGGTCATAGAGTCAATGCGTACATGGATTTGTTAATTACATATAGAATGGTGAGGAGAGAGGAAGGTCTGGGAAGAGTATAAATGTGCCAGATTTCATTTTCCATCAAAGAAAAGCAGCGAGCAACAATCTTATGCTCGTCGCCAGCGTCCAGTTCAAAACTATAGCAACATACAGAAACATCATACTGTTGAGTATATAGTGGATCCAACTCGTTTCAGATCTCTTTGGATATCACAGACCATCTCATTGTCAAAGGCACCAATTGTAGCTGTACGCTGTCTAAGTCTGGTTGTTCGGTATGCCCATCTGTCAAGAGAAATTCCCTTGAACTAACAAAGCTCTCTGGGAATAGGTCTCGTACACAAACAACAATGTGCGATTTTGACGAATATCTTTTTACTTGCGGGTGCTCACGCGTGAGGCTCAAGAGCTACTGCCACTTCGCCCGAAACGAACCAAGGCACCGGTGTCGTGGCGTCAGAGTCCTAAAGAATGTCTGGGAGGTGCCAAATCCCTGTCCCAATCATACACCGCAAACACAGCAATCACAGTAGAACGGACAACTTGGACCCAGCAGTTAGCATGGTAAGCCTATTTATTACAAGCCTTTCCAGCTATCGAGTTTTCTTCTCATTAGCTGCTAATGTTGACTATGTAAGGCAAGGAAGATGGCCAGAGCCATGCCCATGGAAACAAACATCGCTGTGCGTCATTGCTGCAAACTTGATTGATGCTAGAAGCTCAAAAGTTAGGCATCTCACTGATAGAGGATGAAGGGGGTTGTATCTGGAGGCGTATTTTCAAGGGTCTCATGTGTGTTCAGCCAGTCTCAAATCTAGAATTTAAAATTTAAAAAATGGTTTGGTCACGGCATTCTTCGAAAGGGCTTTTCAATATCAATCTCCGCAATGAAAAGTCGATGCATCGTGCAGATTCGAAGTCCACCTAGATTGCTGTCCCATGGTGAAGTCAGTTAAATCTGACTACATTTCGCTGCTGTGTTCTACCGAAGTGTAACCTTGCTGATGCGACCATGTGGGCCATGCAGACAATGTCACTATCAGAATATTCGAGACGGATAGCCGAACGGCGGCAAACATCATATCGGACATCTTGCGTGTTACAAGCACCGATGACGGCGGCAAAAATATGACGGCTCACACGGGATGTTGATTCGCTTGATTTATCTCGGTACTAAGAGTCCTGAACAAGCTTATAACGAATCTTTCGAGCACATAGCTTCTTGTGAAGATCTACGGAATACTTTGTGAACTTCCTTACATCGTCAGGAAAGATCCAAGTGACACTGAATACTCAATATCAGGAGCCTTTCGTTTAGCATCAGGTGAATTGCTCTCAACATGCCCTCTGATAGCTTATATTAATGTAGGCATTGGCATTGTTCTGAGTAGTCGCCTGTTGGATCTTCTTCGTGACTTGAGGATACCCTCTCGACCGTATAATATATTCAGCACGATGATGGATTATAGACTCCAAACCGTGTGAGCGAATCTTGCACAGTCGACAAAACGGCCGTGGCTACTACGTCCATGCATGCATGGGCCTAGAAATTTGCTTGTATAAGGATTTTGTGGCTGTGCAGTGTAACACGCGGATATGATTGTAAAAGAAATCAAAGCCTGGGTTACGAAATCCGGAAGCACTGTACGTTTGCGCAACTTTCATGATCAGAAGTGTCAAATATCAATTTGCTTTCCCTGGCTTAATTTTGTATTGCCTCGAGCAGACGTACTCAATGAGCTTGCGTTCCTAAACCAAAAATAATGAATGCTCTAGCGATTCTTCCCGATGTCATCGGCTTGCGAAGCTGTTACCGTGTCGATACAAAACCCTTGAGATTCTCGACCAGATATGACACGTATGAAGATCTCTCAAATCTCTCAAATCACAGAGAGTGACTGTATCTCATCCGCCGTTCCTCGAGTCATTCTAAATTCGTGGCTCCCTCGACAACGCCGACAACATTGTAACGCTTCGAGAAGAACGTCACCCAGTCATTCAACGTCGACTTTTCCTTGTCACCCAGATCCTTCCAGTCAGACCGAACATCCTCTGGTTTGGTCGAGGTCTTCCCTAGTGCTCGCGATGCATCCTTTCCAGCGAACACTATAAAGTCACATTAGTGTAAATCCACACGGTTGGCCGGATTACTGTCACGTTCACAGGCACAGCAGCCAGCACTTCAACTTAGGACTCAGTCTATTACATACCGTTGTATGAACCACCAGGTTGGTAGGCCTTGTTGCCAGTCACATCATATACCTTGCCCTATGATAATTAGATTCGGTCATCAATGAGAATGTGAACTTCAGCTGGATCATACCTTAATGGCAACGTAGCATTTGCCTCCGGCTTTGCCTGTTGACTCACATTAATAGAAAGCTCAGCGAGAGAAAGGGGGAAAAAAAGTCAATGAATGTGTCCACGGTTCGGATGACAGACATGCGAGGCATACAAATGGACCATCCAGGGATGAATTGATAGAGAGCCGATAACATGGGAGAAAAGTGCACTTACCATCTGCCTTGGCGAGCTCTTCTAGAGAGATAGGGTCATCTTTAGGCGGATCCAGCTGCACTGGCGTTTTGGGCTCAAATTTTGCGGCCATCTCTATGGCTATATTGCCTTGCTTGAGACTGCTTTCTTCGGTTGTCGAGGAAGTCGAGAGAGAGGGGGGGAGACGAGTAGAATAATGATCGCTAAAGCAAACCGAATGCACGTCACTATGCAGCTACTTCAGGAGCAAATGCGTGTGTGATAGAGATATTGTTTGGCTCAATCACAAACGAGGCTCAACAAGCTATTTGACCGGACAGCTCTTGAAACAGCCTCGGTCGGTGCAAGTCGGTTTCGGAGTTGTGGTTGACGGTTTAGTGTGGGGTCCCCGCTGATGGCGAGCAATCGATAATCATAGCCTGTGATTCGCCAACCTGTGGAGGAAACGGATCCCTAGGTATACTAAGGTACAGCTGGTAGGGAGGATTGATTGCGCCATTATGCAGGAAGCAATCAGTGCGAGGTCCCCTAAGGAAGCCCCCGAAACGTCATAAGCCAATCTAGCGGAATGCATGCATGTAACGAAGCTTGGAGCTATCGCCCCATCAATAGCTGCGCTTCTCAAGCTCCGTTCCTGCAAAGCTCCCGTTCCGAAGACATCCCACAATCCGAAGGCGCTGACAGCCAGCCATTGATTATAAATCTCCCAGGACACACGACCTGGAGATTACATAGCCAATGTCTACATCCGCTGCGACAACGCTGTCGCTCTCGGGGCCGATCCGTGCTCTTGTGCGAGTCCAAACACGATCATGTCAAACCGCCACGGTCCACCTGTCTCTTTCGCATCGTGGCACTCGCCATTGGCGGTCGACCTTTACCTTCGAGGTCAGGCAGAAGCGTTGCCAATCGACCGCACGCAATGCGCGAGGAACACCCCCTCCGCCGAAACCATCGGCAACAGGAGCTATATTTCGCATGTTCGGAGGCAGCTTTCGAAACCTTCTCAGCACCTTTCGCGGCCAAAGACTGAAGGCTGTCTTTCGCCAGAACCCTGAAGAACTGGTTCTAGCTCTTGTCATGTATGCACCAATATCGACCACATTGGGCTTGTCGAATTCGCTAACCCCTCTGAAGTCTCGCCGCTTGCGTTGGCATCATCGTCTATGCAGTCCGACTGTACTTCACATACTTTTACTCGCAGCAGTTTACACGATATCCGGCACCTGTTGCAAAGTCTCTTCGCCGCGCTCTCTACTATAGTAACTACAGTCCTGACCATAAGTTGGCGCTCAAATACTACAAGCTCGCCCTCGAGCAATGTGACGAATTACGGCTTGATCCCTTTTCGGATGAAGTCATGGGAATCAAGATACAACTCGCAGCATGGCTTGAAAGGATAGAGAACTACGAAGGGGCTATCACCGTTCTAGAAGCTCTGCTGAAGGACTGCAAAAAGTGGGTGGATGTCATGGAAACGAGTGTCAAGGAGGGCACTCTTGCAAAGACAAATGCCTCTCTCCTACCACCGTCCGGCCTACGAGATGACCCCGACAAAGAACCGGCAGCACCAGAGACCCTGTGGGGAAAGCGAACCAGAGTTCTGGCGAAGTCAGTGGGAATCGGCGTGAAGTTAGGGGAGCTATATGCCGATGAACATGTCCTGGAGCAAAACAAGGCGCACAAGAATCTTACCTGGGCTGTGGAAACAGCTTTGAAAGAGTATCAAAGACGCACTGTGGACGGCCTTAAGGAAGGTGAAGGTCCTTGGATGAGTGCAGAGGATATGGGAGGAGCCCTCGAGTGTAGGTTTACGAAGCCTCTTATGCCATTGAATGCGCGAACCTTTCCGTGCCATACGTTATCGTGGCAGTTCATTTCGAGAGCAATTTACTAACACCACGTGTAGCTTTGGGTCACAGTTATGAGAGGAAGTCTCAGTTCCATCTCGCTGTCCCGCTCTTCTTCCAAGCTCTTCGACTCTGTCGCGACCAATGTCACATGGCAGTCATAAGTAAGATAACCCAGAATATACTACCTGCTGGTAGCTCCGCCGAGGCTTAGACCTGGCGGTCAACGCCTCAACAGCATTCTGCACGAGATCGAGACTAAACATCTACTAGTGAATAACCTAGCAGCGTCGTTTGCACAACATCCTCTTCAAGCGCCATACGAGACTCTAGTTGGCATTTTACCTGGAACGGAGACAGACGATGCTTCATCGCCACCTGCGCCTCAGAAGCAAACACGAGCTGAGCTCCTAGGCTCTGCGCGCCGATGGGCAAAGAACGCCTACCAGCACGCCAAAGAACCCACCGGCGATCAGCGAACGCCTGAATGCGATGAAGCTTGCGCAGTCGCTCTCAACAACCTTGGTGACATCGCCGCCATGACAGGCAAGGCTGAAGAAGCGCGGAAGAAATACGAACAGAGCTCAAAACTGAGCCAGAAAATCGGGTTTACGGACGGCGTGAAGCAAGCAGAGGCTGGCTTGCGACGACTCACGATGTGATCGGTATCGTCACCTTGCTGGGCGGCAAGACTTGAATAGCCTATCTGGCTCTGCACATGAGATCATGGCGGGAGGCAATGGCAGCAACCAAGGAACACACCACGAAGGATCAAGAAGCGATATCGGGCGATTCCTGGCCCCGGAATTGTCTCTACAGACGGCAGTTCTGAACGGCAGTCAATGCGATAAAGGACCCTGAAGTGGAAGCCAGAGAGGATTTGTGCGGCTAGCAATTAAGGATAACCAGATTTGCCAATTGCTAATTGACAGCTCTATGCTAAATGTCAGCACGCTTTAGTGGCAAGCTATCGCTCAAGAAGCCCTACACTACAGCGCACGCTGGGAAATCTTTAGCAAATTTCGCGTACCGATGTGTGCACTGATTGCTTTACAACGTCGAAGCCACAGCAGAAGGACGCAGGCTACTGACGCGATGCAGTGACGACATTGTCAGGCCACAATTGCGTCTTTGGCAGTACCGAAAGACATCCGCGCCGTGGCCATGGTTGACTGGGCATTGAGAAATGTTAACCACACCGCCAAACTCGGGATCTTAGTCAGTGCAGCACGTGGTACAGGGGGTAGAGGGTGGTGGTCTACCGAGTACTTCGGCGGCTTTGATGCGGCTTTGGGCAGGCAGGGCCCAATGAGGGACGGCTCCGCATGTTTGGGGGTGGCCTGGACCTACCATCGCGAATACCATCAGGGGCCGTCACGCCTCCTCACTGCAGCACCACCCGAGACCCTGGGCCTGCGGCTCGCGAGAAGATTAGATGATCATCATGTCTATATCGCCACCAGACTGCTCGTCGCAATGAGTTGCCCCAGATGCACAAGACTTGCGGGCTTAGACGTCCTAGACCCTTGATACCCCAGCATGGAAAGAGCCCGACAGAGCCAATTTTATTCAGCACCTGGTCACCAGCCGCCTCCCGAAGCGACGGGCGTCTCGTAAACTCAGATCGCGCAAATCTGCAGTAGTATTGCAGGTGGGGGGATCTGTATGTGACATGCGCTGGCGTTGACGATGGCTGGAGTACTCTACTTTAAGCACGGATTTGAAGACTTGTAGACGCATGTCTTGAGGCATACAGGGACAAGAGATACACAGGTGAAAACAAAGAACCAGCGCTAGATCGACTCAGATAAGACCGTCTAAATCGAACTTCTTCTCCTCTCACTACTGGCGCAGGCACTTGTTTTGATTGAAGGGGGTTTTTCTCACCAACTTCCGAGTCTAGCTTGAGTTGACGATCCAGAAATAGCTTACTTACACACTATATCTGCAGCCACGACACGGCGCTCTTACTGGATGGGTCAGCCGGCCGAAATGCCGTTCGTGATGATGGGTACCGGCCGATTGCACGGCTATTCTTTTTTGCTTCTTCCTCTCTCTCTCTCTCTCTCGATTGTCCCCTGCTCTTCAGTCTTTCCTATCTTACCCACCTCTTCACATGCTTCTCATTGTGGCTGAGGTTTAAATGGTTCGTCTCTAAAATAGCACGTGTCAAGCCAGCCTCATCATCCAGGGGCCCGATCGACCGTTCGACCCCAACACAAATGTAGATTTCTCCCAGGCGAACGGCGAATGCCTACACTACAGCACGCCCCCAACAGCCCTGTCTGGCCGGACCGTGCACGCCAGCGCCCTGGGGACTCCCCTGTGTATAATTTTACATTCTGACCTGGGGCCCTTCCCGCCGGGCAGGAGACACCGGTCATACTGTGGTGTAACCTGAGATAGCACGGCCACAACTGCCCGAAGCAGCGGAGCTACTGCGAACGACGTGAGATGGGATGGGAGCCCGGCATGTCTGTATGTATGGAGATGGGGCTAGGTGTTAGAGAAACCAAACAGCCCCGAACAATATCCGCCCGGTGGTCTAGGTTCCATAGCAGATGAGCATAAAACCCTCGCATAAAAAGATCTGGAAGGAAGGCGGCCAAACAGACAGACAGACAAACCGGGGGTTATGTTCGCCATCCTCGGAGAAACGACACACTGCAACGCTCCTTTGTGAGCTGTATGATGAGGGGTGCGCATGGATCATCACAGAGCAGGTCTTGTTTCGAAATTAGGAGTGAAGAAAGTAGACATGTACGCGGGAGAGTAGGATCCCACAGATTGATGCGCGTGGATGCAGTACCGGGGCCGAAGGAGGAGGGGAGGAAGGGGAGGGGCACGGCGGACGGCGGAGCGTTTTCTTTGGGGATACCGGAAAACGGTGAAGCGGACGGGGGTCAGAGGGGGTGCGTTTGGAGTCGGAGCAGCACTACTGAAAGGATGCTGACAGTGCTCGTGTATTGGCCAGAGGCACTGAAATGGCGGTCTTGGCGCAAGGAGTACCTAATTAAGCTTAAAGTTTGGATCCAAGGAGCGCAAGGGGGTGCGCCTCTGGACGATATGGACGTTTTGGGCTGTGATATCCTTGACGCATGTATATGTACACGTCGTCAATCACAGAAGAGCCAGTCTCGCCAGTCTATCAATCCACGGCGTGCAGAAGGAACCTGGAAAGATTCAAATTGTCTTGCAGCTTATTAGCTGTGTCATCGGGGCTGGTGGTGGCAGCAGCAGAAGGACAGCACATGTAGGCTGTAGCTACCTGAAAAGGGTAGGGTGTAATTGGACCCTTGCTTGGCGACCCGCGAGGGTGACTTGGCGGGCGGAAGAGCAGGCGGGAGCCTCTCCGCTCTACCGCGCCGACGACCGTTATGCTCTCCGTTGCGTCGCTTCGCACGGACTGCAACACAGTGAGAACCTTGTTTCTTGGGCTGCACTGTCCTACTAGACTCCGTAGGGGCCCCTCTGTGAGCCGTGCTCGTGATCTTGGACTACAGTTGCTATCGCCGTCTCGAGAAAACTTACCTAAGCTGGTTAGATAAGGTATTTCCGATGCTGGAGGAGGGCATCCGACGGGTCAAGCGACAATGCAAATATGGGTTATCTCCGACTTAGGTCATCTGGATTCCAGATAGCTCCATCTATGGAGAATGAGTCCACTGCCTAGTATGCAGGACAATATAGGCAATGATATTTGCTGTGAGTGGTCTCCGCCATGATCACCATGCTTGTCTTAGGTAATATGGTTCTTCAGAATCTTGTTATCCGTGTTGATGTTGTGCTACACTCTGCAGACTGTTGTGGTCCTTCGACTCTGATAAGGTATTGGCGGGGCGTTATCACTTTATCAAAGAAGTCCTATCATGGACAAACAAGTAGTGTCGTAAATTTGCCGATAAGTCTTCATCTTGCCTATTACCGAACGAGCCAGAAGCTTGGCTGGGCAGCGGCCTATCAGGTGCCAATCTTCGCGATCATGCAGATGAGGTGACAAGGGCCTGGCTCTAGGTAGACCATTTTGCAGCGCACGATTAGGGCAGGCGAGCGCTTTGATACGAGCTATCTGCTCTCTGGAAATGACACTGGAGATGGTAGAACCGCACTACCGCCTCCGTAGTGCCGGGCGCAAAGCCTCTGGGGGTGGCTTTCCAATGGCGGCCGTGCCGAAGAGAGATAATTCATGACCGGACCATGTTCTACGGCCCCGATACTACCAGTGTTAGATGGTCTCGGTCGCAGTTTTAGAACACTCAGACTTAGTTGCTCAAGGCTTCGAATGATTGTCCAATGCTGATTTTGGCGCGGCTCTTATCCTGGAAAAGAGGGTAGGACTTTGCGATCGATAGAGATGAGTGTACTAGGAAAGAAACTCCGCTACAGGGTGTGACCGAGCCCTCCAGTTACTCACCATTTTTGACTTTCTAAAGAAACCCCTCGCTCATGCAGTATCGCCATAAACCAATGGAAAATCTACCTCCGACCAAGACCATATGAAGTGCAAATCTCCATTTGGCGAGCATGTCTTAATGCAAGCCACTAGTCCGCATCTAAATCATCAGAGGCATACCCAATGGTTGTCTTGCTAGAAACTCCGCTCTTGAGGCAAGTGGATTCATCGAGGTCTTCGAGAACTTGAGATTCTGCATCCTTTAGGTTACTGCGCTCGGTTAGTTCGAACAAAGTTAAGCCGAAGCTAACTGAACTTCTAACACAAGCATCGCCTCGCTACCCACTCGTAGGGCGGGACTTCGAGGCCAGGCGGGAGATGGCGGCAAAGCTAAGCAGGTAGCTTGGCCACGATAATATCCTTAATGTTAGCTGACGCAGAAGGTGGTTCTGGGTCTTTTGAGGCACCTCTTTCCCAAATAAGGAATTGTGTGTTTATGGCATTGATCATCAGGCTGTGAAGGCTTTTAAGAAGACTCTCATCAAACGCTGGTCGAGCCGTTCAGACTTTTGTTTTGCCGTACCGACAGATCTTGAGTGGCTTTACTCTCAAGTGAATGGTCCTAATCGGAAGAATCGCCGAGATGGCTTGTCTGCCATCAACCGTGCTGGATTCCGACAGGGTACGTGGAAGAACTTGACGGTGATTGCAGGCTTTTGGACCCCAAGACGAGACAGCCAGTAGGGAAACTCCCCAGCCATTCAACAACAGTGCAGATGCAGGGCCACTTGAAGGCTCGTGGCTGATGTTTTAGTAGGTCGTGTTCCCAAAGTAGCTCTGTTAACTACTTCGAGTGCGATACGTCGCAAGCATCATACAAATGTGGCAGCAAAAAGCAGGGTATAATGAATCGGACCAGCTGCCGGGAGATGCGTGTCGGTGCAAGTCTTCGCGAGTACCAGAGCGCAGGCCTCCCCATTGCACACATGCCGGTAAATTTGCCCAGCGAGGCGGTAGTTCCAGCCGGATCCCGGAGACAGGTACTGTCTTTGAAACGGACCAAATCTGATGTCTGGAACCCTTCAAATGGTTGTCAGGGACTGGATGTACCAGACAACTAAGGATAAGTCTAACGGCTATGATTCTCTTGTCCAGTTGTTCACGGACCCCAAATGTCGTGGCACAGCCCTGTGAGCAGAGCTATTCAAGTCCTAAGCTCGAGGCGGTACGCCAAGACTTACTAAGTCAATAGATGAAAAGGCGGGCTTATGGACAGACGGTACAGAACTCCCAGAGGATGAAGATTCCGCAGTTGTCACCGAATGCTCTTCCCGTTGACAGGCCAAGCCAGTGGCGTCGAGCAAGAAGGCAACTTATCGTAGCCAGCAGCTGCAGCCACCAAAGAAGACGCGAAGATGGACCGACATGAACAGTGCAGAAAAAGTAGGCTCGACAAGACCTTTGGAAACTCAGGTCAAGGTTTCGAAAATCGAAGATTGATACCCAATGTACGATCGAACGAATGAAAGGGGATGATTGGTATTTGCATCCTTTGATGTCTAGGTATGGCCGTTGTAGACTGTCGTCATTTACAGAGCTCTGTCTCCCTTAGGTAGGTAGCTAGGTAGGGTAGGTAGGCAAGATATCATGGAGACAAAAACGGTGGTGGTGCCTTAGTCTCATGCAGGCCTTGGCGTAAGGGCCGTTCTCACAAAACGGACCCCCCATTATGGCCCCTCACAGTGCGTGAGGAAGATCCCAGAGATCCTCCTCCACTGAGATAGGCAGGCATGCTGGTGATGAGTTGGACTGGGGGGCGGAAGGCGCGGCCGTTAAGCTTCCCAGCCTTGATCTTGGACATACCCAAGCTACTACGCTACCTTACATGCCTAGGTAGTAGAAAGGAACACGAAAGGTAGAGCGGGTTGACTTGAGGGCTTGATTTTGGGTGGTCAGGCAAAAAGGACGGTAAGGTAGCACTAGGAAAGCTAAAATTCGGGTGCTGTCTGGCACTTGCACTTGCCTGTGCTATGTCTCTACCTTGATCTCCGTATACCTCCTAGGTAGTTTTGAGCGCTGTGCCCATAGGGGCGGAAGGTGGCCATAACATCATACGACGACAGAGAAGAACCTCTCAGAAAGGCAGGAATTGCGATGAACGCCCGTCCATCCAGCCATCCATTCTCATCCTCTCGCCGAGCCGAATCGAACAATATCTAGTGACGTCACTGGCGGATTTGATCTGTAAGGCATCTTCATTCCTTCAAAGAAAAGTAGGTAGATTGGTTGTATGTAGGTCGGTGCGTTTCATGGCGACGGTTTACCGTACAGGACCGACCGTTGAGGTGCATGGACAGCGGCGGGCAAATCGCGAACTTGCGCATCCCGCCATGCCGCGCCCCCGAGAATATACCGTGCATCTCCGGAACTCAATTCCTACCTACCCTGCTGCTGCTCTCTACTGGATTGCCATGGCTAGCCGGCACGGATACACTCTGTAAAAAGTAAGCCTTTAACTCCTCATTCAAACACCCCTGCGCAGTATATTCATGCTCGTCGAGTGAGCGAGGAAGGAATAGTGTAGGACCGTCGGTAGTGAGTAGGTAGGGTTGGTGTTCACAAGAGCACGCTTTCTCATTGATGAGTACGACGGCGGTATGCGGGCCAGACTAAAGATACTTTCCTAGCGTAGGGTATGTAGTCTAAGTAAGCCAAACGCCTGGTGAAGTACTGTACGTATTGCCATCCAGAGCGGTACCTCGAGGGTTAACGTACCCATTGTTACATGAGCGGCAGATCCTGGATGTGTCGGAGCTGGGTCCACGTTGGCCGTCGAGGCAGTTTGTATGCGTGCGTGTGTGTCTGTATGTACTTTTGTACGTACCTTACCAGGGTGCTAACTCATGAAATGCAGACGTACAGGTTAGGGGCAGGGGGTGCCATGCAGGCCTGTATCTAAACCGTGAAGCCACAATTGCGATATGCAAGACGATCCGGCCGGCTAAGGTAAGGTATGGGATGGCATTCTGTGTACTTACCTCGAGTGACCGTTTTCCCATGCCATGTGTAGCCTGCTTGTCTACTCGGAGCTACTCCTCGTCTTCTCCTGTCAGCATCTTATTATAATAGACATCACCACCCCGTCCTTCTCCCCAGGAGTTTAGACCTCCTTTCACTTTGCCTCCTCCTTCCAGACTCTCAGACCAAGTCCAGTGTCACCAGTGACGGATAGAAACCAGTCTTGCAAACACTTAGATCCAGCTTGTCCATTCCCAGCCAGCACCATGGAAGATATCAATCATCTCCTCGACCTCCCCTCGCCGTCCAATTCGTACCAATATGTGTATGGCGATGCCGAGCAGTATCTTGACACAAACACGTCTGAGCCCCAGAGCTCTGTGAACTCTCCTGTACGGCATCCCACCACGGTGGTCAGCGAGCTTGGGACTTGCGCAGCTAACATACCGGGTAGTACGACTTGTCATACGCCGGCGAATTCCCTGGCTCCAATTCTTATCCCAGCCCGGATAGAGACAGTGGTAGCCAATCGCCGCAGCCGGCCGAAACACAAGCAAAGGCGCCAGCAAAGAGGAAGCGGGAGAACCGGTACAAGAACGCGCCGCCTTCGGTCCTTTCGGTATGTACTATGATGAATCCGCTAAGACTCCACCCCGCCCTACCAATCTACCCACAGTAGCTTCTGCTGCAAGTCCAAAATAGAACCAGCTAGGTAGCTAACATGCAGCGCTACAGCGTCGCCGGGCACAAAACCGCGCTTCACAACGGGCATACCGAGAGCGCAAAGACCAGAGGATCAAAGATCTTGAACAGATGCTCAACGATGCCAAGTCTCGCAACGACGTGCTGAGCCAAGCCTACACGGAGCTGCACGCCGAATACGTTAAGTTGAAGACGTCACAGCTCAGCGAGCCTCAATATCCCGCAGAGATCCAATTCGACCCGACCATTGGCTTGACCAACAACGACAGATTAGACATGGACATGTATGTCTACTCAGACATGAATAGCTACTCCCTATGAATCCATCACGGCATCAGTGGCGGACGGCAAATTTCCAACTAATCTAATCTGGGCGGCTGGCGTGCTATTTGATTGTTACCGCCTTGCGAAGTAAAATAAAAACCCGCAAGAGCAAATGAACCAGTCAGTGGGCAGGCGGGTATTGGGATAGAAAATTGGGAAGGCAAAGCAATGCGCTACAATGTTCCTTCTTGGCTGGGGTTGCCGACGGGAAAGAGGGGCCGAGGCGTTTCTGGCAATGCTTTTTCTTTCTGTCTCTTCTTTCCGAAACCTCTTGGCTCTTCACGAGCCAGGCTAGGTAACCCATTGGCCTGAGAGCCAATGCAATGGATGGTCAATGACGATGATACTGAAAGTACGACGCGGCGGTAAGTTGCTGGGAGTTACAGCAGCCACGCAATTCAATAGGACAGACTAGGATGGCATAGCCTATCACTAGACTTGAACCTAGACAATGTTTTGAAAATAAAATTTGAAGTTCTAACAATGACTTGAGATGACCTATACCTTGTGATGCAGCCCTGGAGGTCTGGGTGCACGAGGGCCTCAACTGCCTGTTATCGCGCCCATGCCTACAATTGCCTACAATAGTTTTTACCAATGCTCCAGCGACGACCTATGAACAACTTCGCACCCATCTTTGCATCTCACCTATTTTGATCAATTCAATGGATTACTGTAATACGAAGCAAAGATAGACCCCACAGGATTCAACCCCCTCCCTGACTTAGCCTCGACAAAAGTACCTGGCCGGGTCCTCGTCTTACTGATACACAGTTGCTAGTTGAATATGTTACACAAACATTCCGGACGGCCTGCTCATCAATCGGCAAGGCGAGACGGTCACAGACAAGGAGCCGGGGCTTTCGATATGTTGATGCGTCTATGTGGTCCGCAGAGCGCAACGGCGTCGTCGCCGAAGCCCGCCGAGATCATCCACCGGGGCCATTGCAATGCTACCGATCCTAGGAGGCCTTGGTGTCAATGATCAGCATACAGCGCCGAACAATGGAACGGAAGCGGCACCGAAGAGATCCGCAATTACTTCGCCTATCTTGACTAGGCAGTCTAAGGGCCAACGGAGCCTCTGTCTCGACTTGTACGGTTGCATGGTCCATCGCTGACACAATCCAACAGATGAGGAAAGCAAATCGAGAATGCATCGGTTTACTGCCCGAATGGGGAGGAGCCCGGATCGGCGACCTGCCATGCAGCAAAGACACGATCCGACACCACAGGCAACGATATTGTCGACCAGATGTCTGGAGTACAGTAGTCGGAAACGAATTCCCCAGCAGCGCTACTTGCACTTACACTGGCTGGTCTTGGTGCATGTCGATGACTGAGGGCAAAAAGTTTATCGCTGAGCACAGACACTCCGCCATTCCCCGGTAATCATTTGCGATCTCACTACTGTTGGCTCACTCACAGACCAAATGCAAGATCAGTCGGCGTGCTCACTGATGAGTTGGGCATCCTCGTAGGTCCAGTCCATAGGCATCTTTAGCATTAAACTTACGACTTACAAACGGGCATGCTAATCTAGAAGGGGCTCTCGGCTTTCGTCCAGCAATACGCTCGGGCTTGCAGAGATGCTCCGGCATGTTGTGTCTACGGCATTCGGCGTTGACAAACTGCAGGGTCCTAGATGACGTCTGCTCTCTGAAAAGCACCACCAACAGGGGAAAACTGGTTCCTAACCTCCCCGCCGACCGACACCGGGTCTGAAATGCCAGCGCCGTACTGTACTTATGCAGGTGTGCACGGTACTTCTTGTCAGAACGTCTTCTAGAAGGCTTTCAAGGCTTCTAGTGCCAATCCCGAGATATCCGAGTGACACAAAGTTGATCATGACCACCGACCACCCTTGGCAGCGAATGCACGACAGGCCAACCGGGCATAGGGAATAACGGCTTTCTGCACGTTGCTGATAGCTCATACGTCTCTCATGGGGCCCTTGTTTCGGCTTAATTCGTCCTTGCGTTGCTGGGATCTCGACGATATCGGCCGCGTGCGAAAACGGTGTCTTTCACGGAATAGACAATTCTGCTTGATGACGTTTTCGCGAACAGGGTAAGTGACGGTTTGAGATCAGTCGAGATTCTCTCAGGCTCGCAATGTACGCCGTGGTTGACGTCTATGAACTCTTTGCTGCAATTCTCAGCATCTCATTATTGGCCGTTGAGGCGCGCACGTTTGACAACTCGCAATATTCTAGATTTGAGCAGAAAAGATGACTTGTCACTTCATGCAGCTAGGTCTTAAATCCGCGAAATTCATCATAATAATACTATTATTCTGACAGTTCGAGACTCTGTTTTGGACTTTCCTCGAAGTTTCGTTGAAATATTCTGCCAATAGCTGGCGTCTCAAGAGCCTGGTAGTAGTAGCTTGGTGTCGAAGCGATACAAAGACTTCTAGCCACAGCTTCCTCTTTGACTTTGCTCACATTATTTTTGCTTCGGAGTTTATGCTTCCAATCTCTGGACCTTATTGTATGCTCTCACTTCTCTGGTTATGGATGTTCTTGTTTCTTAGAATATAAGCATCCAAACGAGCCCTCGATCTAAAATTGGAAAGTTCTTCGTCTTCGCCGGCAATTGATGTTTATCAGTTTGGCCTGAAAAGGTCGTTAGCCCATTGGGGCTTCCTTGTCATTACCTCTTCTCGCTAAGCTGCGATTGAGACATGTAGTGTCGTTTGTGAAGGAGCCTGCGTTTTCGTCTGCGGGTGGTTTTAAGATCGAGCGATACAGCAGGATTCGGCCGCGTAAGGCAATCGCTGGGCACTCTATATGCATTTCTGACCGGAGATATCTCGTTCTGATGCTTTCATGTGAATCTTCTCGGCGGCTTTTTGTTGTTGTCAAGCAGCCTCAAACTCATTCCAACACTTCTGAGCCTAGTTGTTCGTTTTCAATGAGATGTCTTGTCATCTGTCTCCTCCTGTATTCGATACTGAGGCATCATTCGGCGCTCATTGTGGCGTTCATTCGTGCACTCCTTTCAATCCTCCCATGCCTTAAATCCCTATCTCTTTCTGTCATCCTTGAATTGATAGTTGTGGCATTGGTATTGCCATCTCCCGTGTTGCCGCGACGAATTATCTGGTCCGACACGTTATTACTTCGCAAAGGACTGTTGACAATGATCCCTTTAAGCACAGAAATCTGTGTGTCAATAGTGAGTGAATTGTTAAGTAGTTTAGAATGTCCTGTTTCAGCCACAATACCCCATCATTTCAAGCCCTTCTCTTCCGAATCTCAATGTTTTTTCCCTCCAGGATTCTCGAACAGATGTGAGGAAGATGGTTCATCATACTTACTTCTAAACAATACTCACCAAATAACTTGAGTGGTAGCAAGGTAGCCAGCAGAGACTGAGTAGAGACCTGTCCTCATTCTCATGTAATGTCCACATTTGTCATAGCAGCCAGGGAACGAGCCTTGACGAATGTTTGCTTGCTGAGTTGGGTGAAGAAGAACCAGAATCAAGAGATAGACAAGCGGTGACAACGTCGAAGCGTTTACTACTGCAAGCTAATGGATATTGCATCAAGGCTAGGCTTCCTTGATGCTGGTGTAGAAGTGTATGGAAGTCGGCAATCACTGATATGTACCTTATGTTCGGTGGATACTTTGGGTACAGAGTCTCGTAGCGGATCGACACTAACGTTGATCTCGTCGACGAGTGTGGGGACGAGGTCATCGGCCATCATACTTTATCTGACATTACGGCGAGTGACAGTCGTGATGCCCTCGTACTCAGCGCCATACGGCACTTTGTAGACGAGTTGCTTGTTTGCATCGTTTGTTCGTGATAGCTTATTTGACCCGCAGGGACCTCGGTTCCCTGATTGAGACCTACGCTCGGGGTCAAGTGCGGAGTTGAGTCGCCCACCTAGCCAGCTTGGTCTCCATACTGAACAGCTCGAATAGGGTTGGCGGTTTCGCAATGTGTTGCCAACTTTTCCCTGAAACCTTCAGAAATTGGGCTGTATTATACTTTATTGGGGGCCGGCGTCTTGTGTTCATTGCGCTATCAACCTCATCTTCATCCTTTAAGGTGTATGGCCGGCGAGGGCACCGAGGGCATCGGCGACGGAGGCCGAGTTGAGGAAGGTAGACACCGAAATATCCTCCGGTGGTTCAAGCTGCCATATGCCCACTCGAATTCTCGGTAAATATAACCCCATACTGCCTCTTGCCAGACTCTGCTGCTCCGACTGAACGTGTGGGTGACGACAAGATTTCATCTCCAACTGTTGGGGCGTAACGTCTTGTGGGAGGACTCGGGCGTCTCACTCACGAAGCTCCAAGCTGAGCTCAAGAGCTCACGCCGCTCTTTTGTATCTTGACAGCAAAAGCCGAAGATTCGCCGCCAAGGCCTGGCCCCTTGCGGATGGCGCCATGTGGGAGTTCCCGATGGTCGCGTTGTTCGAGGGTACTTACTCAGCCCCCCACGAGGGTTCCATCGACCATGAATGGTGTTCATCAGACTTTTTGCCCTTCATCGACAACTCAAGTGCCCGAAGACCTGGTTCTTTCGCTATCCATCAGGTTTCTGTTCGTCAAGAATACGTCTTGGCGTCCTGGACATCCAATGAAAGGCTCGATGGGCGATCACTTGCTCCGCCGCGAGGGCGAGAGCTGGCTTGATCATAGGCAGAGCAAACACCGTGCGGTTTCTGACTTCCCGATCAAATGTACTAGATAGGACCCTTTTTTCTGGTCGAAACTGTGTGAGTCGTCGCTATGATAGCATATCTTCTCACAGTGCGATATGGAACCTTGCGCACATGACGCATCGTGATCGAGATCGTGTGCATGGGACGAGCCGCTTGAACATTTCTCAATCGCTCTGGCCAAAATACGAAATCGTGATAGCCTCGCCGTTAACTCGTATCGTCGCCGGATTTAGCGAAACTTGCATCAAGATGAGAAAGAGGACTTCGGGATGTGGCGTCGTCGGGTCTGCTTTTAGTGACTAGAGCTCTCACCGGTCTCGCATTTGAAATGGTCCTAGACCTCTATTACTGAAAAATGATGTGTCATGATTCAGCGAAAAGCTCTCATTGAGCATTCTTGTACATGGTCTGTTCTGGCTTGGTCAATCGGAAGGCTATTTTCGTAGCCACCAAGACACGGCAATGAGTCCTCATTCTGTAAAGTTCAGCCCCAAAAATTTGCACGTAGAAGTCTGTTAGTAGTTGGAGACTAATCACACATTGCTTCCTCCTCGATAATCCGAAGCTTCTATAATTGCGACTTAAAATATGAGATAGAGCCAATTGATCGAGGAAAGAACGGAAGATCCTGTTGAACCTGGGCTGTATAACAGAACAATTCATGACGTATGTTTCAATTAGGAGCTTACACTACCTCGGCTAGGTCAAGGAGAAAACAACTCCGTTGGTTGCATCTCTGTTCCTACACTAGCAAATACCTACATGATGTGACCATTTGAATCACATGGGAATGAAAGGAGGTAGCTTGAAAACATAGAGCCGATTACTCAAGCAAAGAACTACCTTCTTGTGTGAGCATAATATGGAAGCGGGATAAGAGAGAAGTCAGGAGACGCCTTGCTCCGCCAACTTGATGGGAATGGGTGTTTCATTGTCTCACAACACGTAATCGACAGATGAGAGAATGCAGATGTGCTTTTTACACTCGAGATAATCTGCGCGACGCTTGCCGTTGCGGATATTGCCTGTTGTGTCACAGGGGCTGAAAGCCTCACAGCTTGCTGATATAGAAACTATTGGTGTTGGAAACAAGAACACCAACCAACGTTATCAACTATCTCACAGCCGTCGAGCAGATCTTCATCGAACCATCGAGTGCAGATCATGGAACATAGAGGAACTTCTCCTCACGGTCTTTGATGATTTAGAAGAAACACCACTTGGCAGATTAGAGCGCATTGGGGCTGGCGATCAAAACCACCCACACGCCGCTGAGAACGCCACAACATGGTTCTTGAGAACAGGGCATCCCTGGAACCATCGTCATTTTTCCTTCTGAAGTGCCCAAGTACCGAAACGCCTCGGTACAACAGTGCAGGGTCTGTCAAGGTATGTTGGCAATCGGGTTGTTCCTGTATCTCATGGGTTGACCGCAAGACATTCATTGGAACAATATCGCAAGCCGCGATACAAGATTTCACCATTCTCGGCCTTGGCTATTTTCAAAGCCCCATGAGCATTGGGTCCAGACAATGAGACATCGTGTGTTGACACGTAATGCCGTGTTATTCCAGAGCAAAGGTTTGCTTCGATCGTCTGTCTGGGGTGGAGAAGATGGTCTCAAAGAGGCAATAGGCACGAGACCGACGGCAGCTGAAGTGAAGTTCAGCGATCACTTCCTGTCAGATCCCCATCCCGAGGGCTAGAATTGCGATATGCCCGGCACTTAATGATAGCTCGCTTGTCTAAAAGAGCGGGACGCGTGGTCGTTGTGAAGCGCTATCAAATCCGACGGCGCGGGCCTCTAGATGAGACTATTGCCTGCGCTACGCACAATTTGATAGCCATCTTCAAACGCAACTATTGCGACCAAAGGCATTACATGGGTAGGTTTTTCGGGTCTGAGGACGGCTGAGAGTAATCACTCAACTTTTCGGGCTCACTTTTCTTATTTTGTTTCACGAAAGTGAGAAGTCAATTATTTGATTGTGGGCAGTGTCTATGAGGTAGTCAAGACCACACTGCCGGGTTGAATTAAGGTTCTCTCCCTTTTTGTTCCTGTTCCAGTTTCTGGGCTGCCAAGGCCGCCCACGTTTCCCACAATTCCCCTTTCGGTGCGGATCTTGTCAATCACAGGCAATCCCGGTAGAGAGATGCGCCGGCGTCATCAACTTAGACCTAGAATTGGTCAGGACCCCTGACCAAAAAAAGAGGGTATCTCTGGAGCAATCTGGAAAATTGGTAGATGGTCCAGATCGCGGATCTGCGTATCTTGTTGTTCCTTTGACTACGAGCCCAGAACTGTCGGGTTGCTCTGGGCATCAGTCAAATCGCCTTCTGGGATTTCGTGTCGGCAACCGTCTCTTACTTGCTTACATCCAAGGCATCTACCGCGGATATGATGTGTTGCCTTTGAGAAACAGGCTTAGGCGCCAGTTGGAAATTGCTGCGCTATATTCCTCAGGATACGAGATGGACAAAGGAACAGCAGCAGCAACAACAAGCCGTGCTGTGCCGCATGATTGCGCTGCGGATGCAGAAATGACAAATTGCGGAGGTGTGAAGAGAGAGTGTTTCTGTGATGTGGTGCCTGACTTGTTCTGCAGCTATAGGGCTGGTGTCTCTGCAAGGTACAGCGAGAGCGACTAACGCAGGCACATTTGAGAATCCTAATGCGACCCATCGTGTGGGAATACCAATCACGATGGTGTTGAGTCCGGCCAGCTTTACCGCATCAAGACCTTGCACTCACTTTCCTACCAGGGAAAATCGTTAGTTCAGAGTTGGTGTCCGAGACCACACCCCGGCAGGCGTTCCAGGCCCGGAACCACAACGCTTTGTGGTGTTGCCGCTCTCTTCACCAATCATGGCCAGGCATTGTCAACGTCCAATTTAAAGCTCCCCTTTTCCAACACTGGAAATATACCACCCCATGCACGCTGGATGTGCCGACAGCCAGCACGAGCGTCCTCTTCAGGCAAAGTCCCTTCCCACCATCAGTCCATCTTGTCATTATCGCCCGAACTTGCGATGGGGCTCGATCCAATGGTTTGCCAAGCTCTCAGCCTCTGGGCGGATGTCGACCCGGCTTCTCGCCTTCAGCGCTATGGGGTATTATGGGACACCATTATGGGAAGAATAGAGTAGGATGCCCACGTCAACCAGGCTAGGCGTCGCCGTATACATCGTGAGGACCCCGGCGCCGCGGCGAAGTCCTCCAAGCGAGCGGGCACGTAAAAGCATGGCCATCGCCGCCTTCACACCCAGGTAGGAGTCCTTTTTGACTGTTCTCCGCTGCCCCTATCGTCAAGTCCGCAGTTGCTGGCGCTCTCCAGTGAGCATCTATTGTGCTCGTCCTATTGACGTATCAAACGTCGTGTCATTCGTTATAACCCCCCTAATCCCCCTAATAGCCATCAACATGGCTCCCTCATTCGTTAAGCTGGCAGCTGTGGCTCTCACGTACTCTGCTGCCGCTCAGGCTGTGAAGACGTATCAAGTGTACGACTCGTATGATTATACAAACTTCTTTGACAAGTTCAACTTTTACGTCTCTGACTACGATACGGACGACTATTACAATGTTGATCCCACCCACGGATTTGTCAACTATAGGAGTCGGTCGGATGCCGAGAGGCTTGGGCTCATCGCAACTCAGGGTACAGAGATGTATCTCGGAGTTAACCATGCCGATGCTTTCCCTTACCCCGGAAAAGGTCGTGATAGTGTTCGGATAGAGAGTAAGGCAGTTTACACCAAGGGTCTTATTGTTGCTTCCTTCAGCCATCTTCCCGAACAGTCTTGTGGAACATGGCCCGCGTTGTAAGTGAATGAATTTGCTTAACTGATATCGATCGACTAACCATTTTCTAGCTGGATGTTCGGCGACCCGTGGTTGAAGTCTGGTGAAATTGATCTCTACGAGGGATACAATCTCGCCAATCGCAATGAATTCGCGATGCATGTTAACGAGACCATCGCTGGTTCTTGCCAACTGACACAACTCGGAACTGCGGGTATCGTTGACACATACGATTGCAACAACGATCTATACAACCCACCCTACCAGTACGTAGGCACAGGCTGCACCGCCGAGGAGACTTCAGGAACCTGGGCCTCTGCGTCCGGTGCAACATATGCCATGGAGTGGACCGACGACTATATCAAGATCTGGTCTTGGCTGCCGGATTTCGTGCCACAAGACCTCAAAGACCGCAAGCCCGACCCGAACACTCTTACCTGGGGCTTGCCACAGGCCATGGTCGAGAAGTCGAACTGTGACCTTGACAAGGCTTTTTTCAACCAGAAACTGGTGATGAACTTGGACTTCTGTGGTGATACCGCCGGCAACGAGTATCTGTGGGCGGAGTCCTGCCAGGCCGCTACCCGTACTGCTAACTGCACGGCTTACGTTGGCGCCAATCCCGATGCTTTTAACAACTATTTCTTCAAGGTCCAAAACATTACCGTTTATACAAAGCAGGACCAGGCTTCGTCGACGTCTTCAGTTATTTCAAGCACGTCCAGCAGCTCTTCATCATCCAGCAGTCTATCAACATCGAGCTCGCTAACATCTAGCTCTGTATCCACCACGAGCTCATCATCCAGCAGCTCATCGACATCGTCAGTGGTCTCAAGCACATCTTCCAGTATCTTCTCATCATCTAGCTCACTACCGGCTTCCACTTCGTCATCTAGCTCCACTTCGTCTACTAGCTCATTTGACCCCTCGACGACCAGTTCTCTATCATCTTCGAGCAGTGTCTCCACATCTTCCGAGGTGTCTTCAACGTCGACGACTGAGTCTAGCTCTTCGGCAATCTCTTCATCAAGCTCTGCATCAAGCTCTGCATCAAGCTCTGCATCAAGCTCTTCATCAAGCGCTGAAGTTTCGAGTACATCATCATCCGAGTCGGTTTCAAGCACCAGCCAAATTGTCACTTCCTCGTCATCTACCGAGCTGGTGACGAGCTCGACCGAGTCTATCAGCTCCCTGTCAACCCAGAGCTCGTCAACTGACACCGATGACTGTGATGAGCCTACTGGATCCGTCACTAGCAGCTACTCTCAGACAACCGTCTCTGTAACACAAATATCGGCATCATCGACTGAAACCGACGACTGCGATGAGCCTACTGGATCCGTCACTAGCAGCTACTCTCAGACAACCGTCTCTGTAACACAAATATCGGCATCATCGACCGAAACCGACGACTGCGATGAGCCTACTGGATCCAGCACGACAGACTTTGTTTCCAGCACTGCTACAAGTGCTAGTGTCACCGAAACATCTTCCTCATCCACGGAGACTGATGACTGCGATGAGCCCACTGGAACTAGCTCAACCGAGGCTATCTCTAGTACCAGCACTGAGACCATTACTAGTGCCACGGAAACGCCATCATCTAGTGCAACTGAGGTATCATCCACCAGTGCCACTGAGACGTCGTCGTCTAGTGCCACTCAAGCGTCATCTGCTTCTTATACGGAAACCTCGACTGCCGGAGAGAGCTCTTCAAGCCTTGCCGTCTCTTCAGCAACCGAGATTTCTAGCAGTGCAAGCTCAACGCCCATTTCCGTAACAGAGTCGACAAGCGCTACCGAGTGGACCACCAGCACAGTCTACTCTACTCGGACGTATACGATTACTTCATGCGCCCCAACAGTCACCAACTGCCCTGGCAAAGGCCACGTTACGACCGAGATCATCGCCATCTCCACCACCGTCTGCCCAGTCACCGAGACTGAGAAGCCGGGTTCCAAGCCTACTTCCACACAGTCGGTGCCGGAGTCACTGCCGGGGTACGTGACATCTACGATTCTCGTTACGACTACATACACGATCACGTCTTGCAAGCCGACCGTTACCAACTGCCCGGTTGGAAAGGTGACTTCCGAGGTTCTGACAACCACGACGGTCTGCCCCGCCAGTGAGCTAGCCACCGAATCATTCACCACCAAGACGAAGACGATTCAGGCTACTCTGACTGTGACCAAGCCCAAGTCATCATCTCTGAGCCCCGAGGTCCCGTCCTCGAGCGTGGAGGTCATCTACTACACCGCCACTGTGGTGCCGAAGCCCAGCGGTAGTTCAGTCGCATCCGCCGTCAGCAGCGCCGAATCTTACTCTTCACCCGCCCAAAGGACCGCTACCTCCGGTGTCGCCTCGGCGTCTGCAGCGCCCACTACGGGCTGCAGCGGTGCAGAGTGCATTCCGGTTACGGCTGGTGCCAATGTGAAGGGCGCAAGCCTAGGCCTCATGGTTGTGGCGGTTCTCTTTGTCTTTGCTCTGTAAAAAGGGGGGTTTTTGGTCAAACTAGGTATATATCTGGTGTTTTTGTAGATGGTTCCTTGGAAGGGTATTCCTTAGCGGACGGTCGGCCGTTGCTTAAGGTACATTGTATTTTTGATGACAAATATCTAATTCTCAATATCCGACAAGTTTTTGTCTGACTTGCATTTTTCACATAGCGAAACGGGGACGATGGCTTGGTGTAATTTCAATGTCAATCGCACAAGCGCAGCATGTTGATGTGATCATATGCACATATATCGCGACTTGAATGATTTGAGTAGTGCCTTGCCCTTTCAAGTTCGTGTTGTAGCAATCAATCAGCGAGCAAGGGTGGAGATACAAAACATGACACAAGGAGAGCGCCCGAGCTGCCTCAGGTTCTCACATCGAAATGGCGTCAAGTCACAGTCAGCCAATCGGAAAGGATGTGACTCTTGATTCGACGTTTTTTTCTCTGATAAAACTGCTTCGTAGCGGTTGCGCGAGGTGAGACCTGATAGAGGGAAGTGAAACCGAAGGGGTGCACGTGATCTTGAAGTTCTCTGCTCACCGAGCGCGCTGCTGCCTGAATGTCCAAATGGTGCGCAAAGAAGCGACCGACGACGGGACAGCGGCCACTGATTGGCCAAGATTTTGCTGGACACCGAGAATGAGTAGAGTGAGGCGAACAACCGAGACGCCTGGTTGCCTTCTTTTTGGCGGCATTTCCCAACACGCGAACTGTCATCAGAACGCAGCACTCCCATTCCATTATCTGATTCTCGTTCATCTCTTCTAGCTGTAATCGGCTCTGTGTCTATTGAATCTTTTCTCAAACGGCCTCGTCACTATGCGCTCTTGAATCGCCGTCTCCTCCTATACTGGACCCACTAGAGGCCCGCTCGAGGATCGCCGATATAACATATCAATCGTGAATGGAGGCCATCAAGTCCGCGGGGTGATGCGCCGAAACGTGGTCCTGCATTGAAGCCGTCTATTATTATCTATAAACTATACTGTGCCTTGCTGCAAGCAACACTTGAGATTCCCACCTCTTGTTTGCCTGCTCAGTACTGCGGCTCGACGCGGACGAATTCTGCCTTGGCGACCCTGGACGCCTTACCACCACTTCTCTCACCCTACCCGTCTTCTGTCTTCCCACCTTTGCTTGTCAGTCTCCCAAGCTTCGCATTCTGTCTCTTTCTGTACATCAGAGCCGTCTTACTGCCCACATTTGATCCTCGGGCAACCTGCAGGCTGCACTTGGACGAATTATCGCAGTGTGGCTTAAGCATGCTAGTCATATACTAACAGTTTCAAGGCTGTCATCACTTGATCTCAGTGTCTAGAGATAGCCTCATGTATTGATTTTGTTAGTGGCAACGTTCTCGTCACATCTTTGCCAGCCTGATTAACAGTTCCAGGTGTCATAATGGACCAGAATCAGTTGTATGCTCCTCAGGAGCACCGTCAGGTGCATGTATGTGGAGTAATCTTCTACTATCCTGTCATCTTGTCTCAAACAAGACCTTCGTTCTGATGCTCCGCTCCGTCTTAGCCATTCAATACAGGGAATCACCGCCTGGGCGCGTCTCCCCGAACCTCTGACTCCTCGCATATGGAAGAGCGCCCTCGACCTGTGGAATCGAATTTGAGCAGTACCGGTAGTATGGCTCCAATGACAGCTACCGGCACAGAAAACCTCGATTCATATGGTGATTTCCAATCCATGGGTGCTCCTTCGCTTCCTTCTACCGCGAACGTGAATGGTGTCCGTAACGCTGGGACACCTTTCGCTCTGCTGGACTGGTATCAAGGGGACGGTCCATGGGATCCCCTTGTAGGAAAGAATACCCCCCCTTCTAGGCAGGACGATCCACGAGGTAGGGGACACATGAGTGCGCCTTTGAAAAACAACGGACCTGCCTTCCAAGGTTATCGTGTTGCGAACACTGTTCCCTCAGAGTGTGATACGCTGCACACGGGAGTGTTACCGTCAGACTCGGGATACGGAAGTGGGCCACGCCCGAGTATTGGCAACCCGTCGGTCTACGATGAACTCGACCATAACACGGAAACCCAAAGTCTTATTGAACCACTAATGGATTTCAATCTGGCCAATCATCCTTACATTCAACCAACCAACTCGCAGAACGGGACATCTTCCATGGACCAGGACAATAACAACCTCATATGTGCATTTTGTGATCAAAGAGTCAAGACGAAGTCTGAACTTAAGTGAGTTGCCACGATCGGCTATAGTTTGAAGTATACTAAAAGTTTTCCAGTAAGCACAGGCAGCGACATACCAAACCATTCCACTGTAGTTTTCCTGGGTGTAATCGCACTGGCGGTTTCAGTACCAAAAATGACCTTGATCGCCACACTAGGAGTAGGCACCCACGCGAAACAGCCATTGGGAACCGCTACATTTGTAGAAATGGGCCGTGCAAGAACAAAGAGAAGATTTGGCCTCGTGCAGACAATTTCAGACAACATCTGAAGAGGGTTCACAAGCAGGAGGTATCCGCCGATGACGATCTTGATACCTATCTCTACCGGTAAGACTACTAGAGTTGTGTTCAATCTGCAAATCTAACCTTTGTTCCTTATGGATAGGGACCAGTCCTCCATTTGTGCCACTGATCTAGTGGGTATGGGCTCATCTGTCGCGAATTTCACCCTGGGACCAACCTCAGAACCTCATACCATCTCTACACCTGGGTACCTTCTGGAAAGACCTGGTTTAAGTCCTCATCTGAGGGGGTATGACGGTTCATACGGTAATGAATTCGTCGAAAACTCCTTGGACTATCAGCCAGCCTCTGGTTTGGGTAATGGATCGCAATATCCAATGTTGACGTCATCCACAACGGATGATATGCACCATCAGTCAATAGGGGCCATGTCTCATCTCGATTTTGGGCTTGATGATTCTGACGACCAGGCAGACTCGCCTCAAGAACATTGCATCGATGGGCCAGGGCCTCGTGACACACGCTATATCCAACCCGATATTTTGAAGCAAGATTCAGCCTCTACCGGAAAACAACCTCAAGAACACATCCAATTCAAGAATCGTGATTCTCGGGCACTTTCAAAGGCCGATAGCAAAGCTATATTCGATGCCACCGGTGGAGCTAGTGAACCAGAGGCTCGATCTGAGCCGATCATAGTTGGAGGCGCTTCTTGTGATGATGCTATTGCAGTCGATGATGAAGATGCTCCTGCGGATGAACTTTCTCCCAGAAGCACCCCGTCAGGCTCTGCTTTCAAGGATGAGTCCTCAGATCAGAAAGATGAGGCCTCATCGCAGGTCAAGTCTGCATCCATGGGTCCAAGCGAGTCTATGGATCTGGATGATGAGAATAAAGCCGCTGCACTTCTCAAGGATCTCCAAAAGAAGGGCGTCTTGGCAAAGCTTATGGAAGAGCTTGGTTATCAGAGAGCCACCAAGACTACGGCAACAAAGCCAAAGAGGGCTGCCTCGTCTTCACATACGACACAGGAGACAAGCAGTGTCACATGCGATTCTCCAGGTTGCAACAAGTCATTTGTTCGACGCTGTGAGCTCAAGTAGGTCACTCCTAGTCCTATTCAATGTACGCTTTTCTAATCATGAGTACAGAAAGCATATGAAACGCCATGAGAAGCCTTATGGATGCACCTATTTCAATTGTACCAAGAAATTTGGAAGCAAAAACGATTGGAAGCGCCATGAAAACAGTCAACACTTCCAACTTGAGGTCTGGAAATGTAATGAAAAGTTGAAGGATTCCCCGGATAGTATTTGTGGGAAAGCTTGCCATCGTCGTGAGACCTTCAAGTATCATCTCCAGAAGGACCATGAAATTCAGGACCCAAAGGCAATCGAGCAAAAGTGGGAAGACTGCAGAGTGGGCCGCAATTGCGAGACTAGATTCTGGTGCGGCTTCTGCAAGAAGATTGTTGAGATTAAGGAGAAAGGTCTTGAAGCCTGGACTGAGAGATTTAACCACATTGACGACCATTTCTCAGGACGAGTTGGCGAGAAAATGATGATTGATCAATGGAAGTCTGTGGATCCAGACCTGCCGGAGATGGTTTTCTCTCCGAGATCTGATGATGGGAGCGAGGAGTCATCACCCAAACCAGCAACGCCCCCGACTGCCCACCCTCCACCAGCTGACGCGAATGAGAAGTTACGGACTTCGAAGAAAAGAAAGGCAGCAGCCGAAGATATTGGCCCATCTAAACGACCAGCTCATGACACGTTCGTCTGGTTTTGCGTAAGCCTCAAGCCACTGATAGATTCACAAGTTCATGCTAATTATAAACCAGTGCAAATGTCGAAACCAGGTAGGGTACCTTGCGCTCGCGGCCGCTTGTATGGAACCCGACTGTAATGGGCATCAACGATGTAATGATTGTGCACTTGAACGAACAATCTAGAACGCCATTTCATGAGTCAACGATTTACATGAAGGATATATCATGACGTTTAACGGGCTCGGTTTATTGGATGGGTATATCAGGCTATCTTTGAAAGCAGCCAAACAGCTGCATGGCGTTCAGCAGCGCTTAATAGTCTTGTCAAATACAGCTCCTGAACGACTTGGCATTTGTATTATGCTATGATCTATCGCTCTGAAGTCACGCATGTCTCAGATCGCTTCCTATAGAAGAAGTGTCGTTACAGAATTGCAGACCTGACGCGCGCTACATCCTGCGAAGTTCAGCAATGCCACGGCTGGTTCGCGATATCAAGTCCTCATTGAAAGAGGCGCATACGAAGCCGGTGTCTATAAGCGAGGGCGCGTAGTCGATGGCCGTGAGGGTTCAGTGGCGGGGCCTATTGATACAGAATCCTCTGACCCGTACCATGGCCTCCGGCTTGAGACGGGTATGTCCACTTGTCTTGCATGCCACGAACGCCATTGAATAGGATACCATGACAGCAGAGCAAGGAAGCACACAGATGTGTTACCCACCCATATGTATGAGTCGCGTATCGAGTTCGAGATATGTGGGCAGGTGGCTGACAGGAGGCCCCCCTCTCCTATCCAGCAGCCAGCAGTAGAGGATCGCCAGCGCTCCTGAGCCATGACGCGAGAGGGCCGTCCCGTCTCCTCGACGCTTGTGTGTGACTTGAAGTCAAAAGAAGGCAACCGCCTAGCAGGCCGCCTTACTAGGCAGCGCTACTCAGTTTCAACGAGCAGCCAACCACAAAACCTGCCGTGAGACAATCGGTCGTTAGTTGGGCCTCCGGATTTGGGGAGACCGCCTCCTTCCAGATGGTTTGCGATTTTCGGATTGCCGAAATTCCATTGGCGGGCAACCGACACCCTTTCGTGCGCAGGGGAATCCCAACATCTGGGGAGTCTTGCGATATTCTACGAGCACAATATTTGCAAGCGAAAGAAGTACTGTACATCGAGACCCTGTCCTTGACACACTGTCTCCCTATCTCTTTAGACTACTCGCAGTAGTCCTCGCAAAAAGCAAACCGACGTGTCAGCTCCAATTTGTGACCCTCCCCGCATTTGTAAATCGATTCCGATTCCTGCTCGGTGGCCCTCGTGTCCTGAGCGCCCATGCCGCCACTCGGCAGGGTCCCCAATTCCTCACCGGGACGCCGAGTAGCCCATTTCTGCGGATGGACGGCACTCTTTTGGGGGACCTCGATGACGATCGACGCCCGTCCTGCAACCCTGCGATCTTCCTGGGAAACTGGGACTCTGGGAGGCAGAATAGGCGCTGCCTCCTGCATTATATTTTTGTCCAGCTGAACGATCGATTGGGAAGCAATCCCCGAACTGGCGGACAGCCACCTGCTTGCTTTGGGTCGCCTACAGTGTCACCGCAGGAGAATGGGAATTTCTGGGGGCCGGCGAGGGGCCACACACACCCAAGCACCAACACCCGCCCTGAGACCAACACCAGGGCATGATTCTTTTTTGGGGGCGGAACGGCTTGGAGGAGAGTGTCTGACCACGATCGACACTAAGAGGGGACAACAGAGTGCTGTGCAGTGCGCAGCAGCGTGCTGGGTACAACTCTGCGGCTTAAAAAGGCCCACTTGATCCCAATCCAGCAGCCGATAACAGGGTGTCTCTGCGTGTGTAGGGGTCGGTTGTACCGCCAGTAGTGTAGGTGCAACGCAATCTCCGTGTAAGTGGTTTGGGTCCGGGTCGTGGGCAGTGTGAAGATAGAGAGACCACGCTGCACTTCACTGCACTGACTAGCTCCAGCGAGTGTCTCTAGACTTCCAGACTTCCTTGTCTTGGGACAGACAATCTGGAGCGCAGACCTAGTAGTGGGTCTCCAGCAATTCCGTTTAGTGGCCTGATCAGCCCTCGGGGCCAGTCGATGAGGGGGAAGACTCACTCACAAGCCGGGCGACGCTTGCTGCAGGGGGGTGGGTGGTCCTGTAATTGGCCTCGAGTGCTACCAACGCACCACAGCACGATACAACACACACAACACATTACAACACACTTGGGAACTTGCTGCTGCAGCAGGAGCAGCGCAGAATGATGAGCCTCCCCCCGCCCAACTTGAGTCAGACTGCCCGCGGGAGACGGCTTAAGTGAGGTCGGTGGTAGAGCTACCTCTCGTCAACGGCGATACCAGCGACGGGTGCTCGTGTACTGTACAGACAGACATCGCTCTGCCTAATGCTCTGCCAGCGCCGCCTTAGCGGTCGCCTTCCTGCTGCCTTCTTTTGCTGCCCGATGAGGCTCTTTTTCTCTCCAAGCAGCGAACCAGATCGCGGTGACCATCATCGTCCGTCCGGCTGTGTCTTGCATCCCATCTTCTGGAACTGTTCGATGGCATCTGCGTGTGCGCCTGCATAACGCTATCTGCACAAAGCGGTTCCTCGAGAACCCGAGACAGCTTGAGCTGAGACATTCGACGCCCGAGCTCGTCAGTTACGTAGAACAAGCCGGGACCTAATCAATTACAAGAATTGACGGACTGCTGAATTCAAGATCCACCACATAGAGCCGCAAGCTTCTAGGTCAGCGCATCGGGAGCAAAGTTCTGACATCGTTGTTGCCCGCAAAATCACGCTAGGATTCGCTCTGCCGCCGCCGCCAATGTTATTTGCGGCAGAGAATGGCGGGCGGGGACGCACCCTGGGCCGCGAACCATTTCTTCAGCCAATGTGAGAGAATCGACAAGTCATCTTTTTGGCGAACATCCGCTGTAGTCCGCCAGGAGCAAGTACCGCTACTTCTTTCAGCCCTCGATGCGGGAGGGAGGCGCAGCTGCACCTCAGGACTTTGTCCACTTCTCCCAAGCCCACCCTAATCCTCGTGGGCAAGCCAGACCAGGGGCCAGGGGAAAGGTGCATGGGTAGTCGCGAATGGGGTTTAGTTGAGGAAAAAGCAATCAGAGATTGGCGCATCCTAGACGGGCAAAGCATTTACTAGCGAGATACAGCCACTGGGGACGCACCTGGCAGTTGTCAGGTCTGGTGTTAGTCTCCCACTGTAACAAGATGCGGCTCTGCGTGAGGGCCCCAGGTTGAGTGGTGCGAGCAGCGGAGGGCAGCCCCCAAGTCCTCCTCCTGTCCACCCTTTGGCCGGTCTCTTTGGCTGCAGTCCTGGCTACTTGCCTGTCTCCTTCTCCTTGATTGCCATCTGTGTCTCTTTAAGTCTGCCTGCTCCGCCACCATGCTCCCATGCTTTCGTTCTCTGCTACTCGCATGAAGCGCTTGTCCATATATCATCATACATCATTGTGCAAATGGTCAAGCTTATATATCTAGTGTATATGTCTGCCTAGATTGTGCATCCCCATCACATCCTTGAATGATACAGAATCTTACTGTATCGTTGTGGCACCGAGAGTTCTTTCTGTACACTCGCGTACACTTCCCCCCTAGACACAAGGCTGATCTCTCTGTGCCTTGAAGCCTTGTGCAGTTCTGCTAGTCCTAAACCCGGTCTACGGAGCTTTGTTCATCGGTACTCAAGCTCCCAAGGCTGCCTCCTGCTGAGGTTGTTACTTGAAGGCTCCTACAACAGCCACACCAAAACCACGTCTTCCCAATTTGTGCCAACAACAATGGCTTATTCAACATCATTCCTGTACGGAGCACCATACAATGCATACTCACAGGAGGATGCTTTCCAGGACTACACGTCGCAAAGACTCGACGAGGCACAGTTTGATGTGGCTATGAACAACATCGATCCCAGTTTGCATGGCGTGTCTCCCACTGTCCCTTTCGCATCTTCATGGAGTCCTATTATGATGCAACGGTTCCAAAAGGAATCTCAAAAGCTTGCCCTCTTCAATCCGATTCCCTCGATGCAAGCAATGGCTCATCAAAACATTGTGCGCCCCGTCCCGCCAGTCCCGCCTCCATCTCAGGGGCGTCACGGATCTCCGGTCTCGTCGCATGAGCCCTCGTCCTCGTGCAGTAGTGCCCAGAGTCCTCCGGGCAGCGAATTCTATACTGATAATGGTCCTTCTACTCCACCTGACATGGCAGTTCTTTCACCCTTCCAAACATCCCGGGTGGATCAATGGGATTCGTCCTCCCAGTACTTTCAACTTGCAGGAATGCGGGCATTCCCAAACGAGACCTGCGTGAGCATGGCGCAGATCAATCCTGCACAGGATCTTTACCACGAATTTGAACCCCAGAGTCCCATGAACCTGTCGCTCAACCGTAGCTCAACGTACGGGAGCCAGTCATCCAGTGCCTTCGAAGCGGATACCGTCAATGCGCCAACACCAATGGATTTTTCTATCAAGCGAGTGTCCAGTCCCGAGGACATGCACCCGGTGGTCAAGGACGAGATCCACATTGTTCTTCCAGTACCTTCGAACAAAGCGTCTAGAAGCGAATATCCGCCCATTGGCTCTGATGATGACGAAGACCCGGAGGAGGACCAGAATGCAATTATCCCAAAGGTCGAAGACGACGATGACGATGATTATGAACCAGCAAATAAGCGACACAGACGTACAAACTCTAATAACACCCGCCGTGGTCCAAAGACGAAGCGCGCTGCCGCGCCCAGGTCCATCGAGAAAGCTGCTCCCAAGAGGCAGAAGACCGGCGGTGCCTCCTCACCACCACCCAAGATCCTTCCTCCTTCACCTCCTGGGAGCAAGGGAAGTCTTCACTGCCGGGAGTGCTCTCTGACCTTCAAAGACCAGACGGGCTTTGATGGTCACGTCAAGAAGCAGCACACCCGCCCATTTGTCTGTGTTTTCAACTTCGCGGGCTGTGATTCTACGTTCGCCAGTAAGAATGAGTGGAAGCGCCACGTCAGCTCTCAGCACTTGCTTCTTCACTACTGGCTCTGTGACCAGGAATCATGTGCTCACACGAAGAATGGACCGCCGTCGCCATCTGTAGTCCCTCAGACGACAAGCAACAAGCGATCCCGCGGTCGTGCCCAGGAGGAGAGCATCAATGTAGCACCCCAGCTGCCCAATGGCGCCATCTTCAATCGCAAGGATCTGTACACTCAGCACTTGCGCCGAATGCACACCCCGCTGCACATCAAGAAGGCGGTCAAGGCCGGGAAGAAGTCTTCAGGCTCTGGAGCTCACCCGGACTGGGACGAACACATCCGCGTGCTGCAGCAGAGCGCCGTCCAGGAGCGCTGCCAGCTGCCCACGCATATGGCATGTCCTGCACCTGGTTGCAAGCAGGCCTTTAACGGCGCGGACGCCTGGGACCAGCGCATGGAGCATGTTGCTCGTCATTTGGAGAAGGCAGCTAACGGCCAAGAGCAATCCGTCGTGTTTGGCGGCCCGACAGATGCTACCCTGATGCAATGGTGCACGAACCCGTCCGTTGGTGTTGTCAAGAGAGCCGCCAACGGTAAGTGGGAGCTGAACAACCCGCTCAAGCCGGAAGGCGGCAAGGATCAGCGACAGACTGCTTCGACCAACTCTGATCCTCTGATAAAGAATGAGATCGTTGTTGAGAGTGGTGGCGAGGAGGATGCCGAGGGAGAGGATGAATGATTACGAGGAGAACGCTTCACACACTTGAAGCAATATGCTGGAATGCTTTGGAGTTTGGTCTAATCGTCGCTCGCTTGACGAGAAATATGGATACCCCCTTTTTAGTTTGGCTTTACACCCTTTTTTGAACAGAGTGAGCCAGTGGTCTACACAATTGCCCCTGAATTATCATTGAACACATCAGGACGCTGGGTCGAGGAATGTTGATCAAGGCTACTATTGCTAAATACGTTTTATGTTCCCTTGCTTCCCTTTCTGTTATCTTATGGCGAATTTTAGAACACGGTTTCAGTATTGGTAGTCAGGAGATGATATCAGGAAACTGGAAAAAATGAAGGGGAAAGTTGTCGGACTCGATTCATGGTATAGACAGGCTGGACGAAAGGCTCACACGGCAGATGTTGATGACTATTAACGACCTTTTGTTTTCTACCATTGTATCCTAGCTATTTCATAAAATAATTTTCAACTGTTTCATGAGATACTGCAATTCAACACTTGAACACGCCTGAGGTATAGACTATCCGACACCTCTCTTTGACAACATAGAAGAATCACTGCTTTCTCTCTTCAGTCTGGTAACTGCTTCCAAATTTTCTCATAGATCGTCACTGCTATCTCGGACAAGTATTGATGTCCGACCTCCGTGACTGAGAACTGCTATCCATCGTCATCATAGTTATGATGTAGCTTGCAGCTTCAGCTCACTGCCATCATGCTGCACTGCGCCACAGCCTTCCCAGTCTTCGCATGCACGTCGTGCGACTTCGCACCACTCCACGGCCGCCTCCAAACTTCTCGAAGAGCAAGGCCCCCCTCCCCAAAACAATTACCACACATATGGCCAGCTCTGGGGGAGCCAAACACAAGCTGCTTTCTGCAGCAGGTTGAGCATCGGCCCAATCATAACGGATGCTGCATCTGCAACCAATCAAGCTCAGCAAGCGAGAATGACTCCGCCTCAAGAAATCAATCGACAACCCAGCCCGCTGGCTGCGTGTCACAACAACACGCGCCAGGAAAGGGAATCTTTTGAGAGGCAATCGGTCCCGAGATACCTACGCGGCTCAGACAAGACCGGAAGAGAGCTGTTCGGATGAGTGGCATGCATGCTGTGATACGCAAATAGGGGCGGCAGAGCCAGAGAAAGCATGCAGCAGCCGCAGCAGTCAGAACACTGCCAGGACGCTGAGCAGCTACCTGCTGAGCTTCCGGTCCTGTGTCTGGGGCAAGTTCCTCTTGCAGATCAACTCCTTTCCCCCATCCCCCACAGCATGGAGCAGCAGTGTGATTCCGAGGGCGCGGATACCCAAGGTAAACTGCCTCCACCATCTCCTTCTGCCGCCACAACGCACTCAGCCGCCGCCGGACTTGTAGGCGAGCAGGCTGCAACGGGTAGCGACGTCAGTCTCCTACCGGAAGTATCGACAGGGCAACAGCCAGAGCAGCAGCACGAGGAAGCAATCGCGACCTCCCGTGTTAAGGGTGGACTCAGCGGCCCAAGCCTCGATGTACCGATTTATGATGGGCCGCTGGAAGATCGAGCATTGAGTAGCGGTCGGCTGATGGGCGAGACTGTTATCGTCGTGCGAGCGCTCGATAATGGGGATGCTATCATAGGAAGGCCTTGGCTCCCACCAACCACACTACAGGCTATCCGGTCGACAGTGCCCGGGGCACGCTACGTGACCCCAGCAGAGAATGACAGAATGCCTTCTGGCATGGATATCCTTTTCCAGAGTTTCCCACGGAGAGAGCCTAAGCCTGAGGTTGTATCAGTCAATGCTCTGACTGAGGCGACTGATGATGAAGACCAAAAGAAAAACACCGACAGGACGGAGAGTAAGAGCGAGGGCAAGCAGAAAGCCAAAGAGACGGACGAGGCTGCTCCGCCCATAGACCAAGCCTCCTCTTCAACATCGACTTCGCCGGCGGAGAAACCACCGCCTGAGTTACGTGTCGCGTGGGAAAAGCACCCGGAGCGACCGCTCCAGAAACTCCCGATCAGGTTCCATGATGCCGTTGGCAGGAATTTCATATGGCCATGGAACAAGGCAAAGAAATGGAAGGTGAAGCAGCCCCTATTTAGGCCCCCGAGCAAGGCGTCGCACCACAGCCCCTTCAAATTTCACCGCCAGAGGCTGACATTCGTCAAAAGACCGCGAAGAGCTTGATCGAATCAGCGTTCATGCATGTTGATATTCTAGGGCCCCATGTCCTCGAGGGGCACTACGACCTCGTCATTCGTGGGGCCTTCGTCGATAATGACAGCGCAAGAGTCTCTCATAGACTAAGCAGTTTTCCTCTGCAGCCACCACAACAGCCTCCGCCGCCGCCTCCACCACCAGCTACCATTCCGGAAAAAGTTGAGCTCACCACTTCGATCACCACCGTGGCTGTGATAGCCCCAGAAGGCTACCATGCTGACAAGGATGATCCAACGCCTCCTACTACGGATGACCATCCTTCATCTTCCGCTAAGCAAGTGCTAGATGTTATGCCGTCAGGACCGCCACCGATGAAGGAGGCTAACACTGATCCGGTGGTACCTGACCTGCCTATAGATTCCCCGCCTATCCTTGGTAAGGTATCCGGCACAGGCGGTCGCGGGGCGCTCCTCTTACCTGAGCTTTGGGAGGATTTCATAGAACCGGGAATGGTCATTTCCATGCATATGTGGCCTAGTAAGCCCCCAAGACCCGCTTCCGTGTGGTTGGCCGATGTTATCGTCACATACAGCTGCAATTTCTCCCTTCTTGAGGGCACAAAACTGACTTATCTCACAGTGGTACCAAGTGAACTCCGGCCGCCACCGCCTTTCCGACCTCCAGTTGGCCCTGTAAATATTGTGGGAATGGGGCGAGGGCATCGGCCTGGCTATCGTCCTGGAGGACCACCTCCGATGATGCCTGGGATGCGACCCATGCCGCCTCCTCTGGTCATCACTCCCTCCAAGCCTCCCAAGGGCAAAACGAGGAAGCGACAGGATGGCCTATGAAGCTAACTGAAGAGGGGGATTCAATAGAGATGGTGATGTGTCTTGGAATAGAGCTGGGTACCGAGGCTAACGATGACATGACCATGATGGAGTTAAGAGACTTGAAAGCAAGGACTATGAGTATGTCTGGATCATTTATAGCGGCTTACTTTATTTTTTTTCGAACAAGTATACATGCCACATTCAAATACATCTTCTGTATCTCTCAGAGAGTGTGATGTCCGTTCCTTTAATAATTTATTGTTGTTGATCATCGAGATTGAATTTATTAGTGGAAAAAGGGGGTATTGGTATAGAGAGAGCTTTAGTAGCCAAGGAGGAAATGGGGGTTAGGGTTAGCATAATCGTCAAGACTTGAGTGGATCCGACTGGACACCTTGTCAACCAACATCCTCCATCCCTTCAATAACGAGAGCTGCCAGCTCTCACCTTTCCCTGAATTATAGATGCCTTAAACACGTTTCTCCTCGTGGCGTTATTTCTTTGCCATTGCTTCTTGTAATGCTTTAGAGTTTTAAGTCATAATGTCAAGCCTCCTCTCCCTGCTTGGCTGGACTTTCCTCCCAAATGTAGGCTTCGCCTCTACTTATCAAGCACCCTCACTCATACTGCCGAACAGGACGTGAAGCTAACGCAAACTCTACACAGCTCGTCACAGGCTGGGCGCAGACGATATACTATGGGATCTCGATCAGAGCGGGCGACCCACGCCCGCAGCCGGGCACCCCGCGATGGGCCGAGCACCGACGACGCATCCACATCTTGGTAGTGTCCCTCTACCTCCTCTACACGATCTATGAGGCGGACTGGGAGCTGCGTCGGGCAGGCGACTTCTACAGTGCATTGGGAGTCAGCCCCTCCGCGTCCGATCGCGACATCAAGACGCGCTTCCGCCGGCTGGCGGCCCTGCATCATCCAGACAAGACGACCATGAACGCCGCGAGTGCCGAGCAGGCAGCCCAGGACAATGCCTTCTTCTTGAAGCTCAAGACCGCCTCCGAGACGCTGCTCGATCCTGCGCGGCGTTTCGCATACGACCGCTTTGGCCCAGAGGTTGTTGGCTGGACGCACTGCACCACGATACGAGACTACGTCGCGAGAGGCGCACGAGTCAACATGCCCTACTACGGGGCCGTTGCGTTGTTGATGTACGGGCTGAGCTTGGTGGGGTACATGAGCTGGGGACAGTACGAGCGGTGGCTGGTGCTGGTAGTTGTGTTCGCCTTCGAACTACACGCCATGACTCGGCCGACTGGCCCGGCCCTCTTCGCGAGCTTTATCAACCCTTTCCTATCGCACTTCACGAGCCATCCGCCATACCTGCCCTTCCAGGCCATATCGATGGCACGCAAGGTCAGCGTTGCTCTGTCCATCGCCTTCTCTCAGATCGGGCCGATGCTGAGTGCCGACACGTCGCGCGGGCAGGTAAGCGTGCAGAGCGGTACGGACAGTGAGGCGCTCGTGAAGCAGGGTCTCGATCGCCTGGAGCTTACGGCACGCGGGCTGGATTCGGATGCCATGAGGTTGCTGGAGCTGGAGATGGCCCCCTTTGCTGGAGACCCGGCGCTCATGAACAGCATGAGGGGCAAGCTCAAGGAGTGGCTCGTGCAGAATACAATACGGAATGACCCGATGGTGCGAGATGCTGTGGGCAGGTCGTTCCAGAAGCGACGAGTTGACGCGCCAGCTGGAGCTCGAGGTAACAGATAGGACCTAATATCTCGCAAACGTATAGATACCCCAAAATAGCAGCAACTTCCAATGTGACAAACGAATAGACATCGCCTGATAATCACAATGTTTAATACGGTCTCACCTTGTAACGAGCACACAAATGCCCAGGAGTGTCCACCGCCGGAATTACCAAGCTCTCCTAGAAGTGAGTTCAATGGTTGAGCCCTTACTATCATGCACTTAGAATTGAGGAAGGCCGAGGATCAGGTCATAGTATCGGTCATTATAAAGTCTTAGAATCATAGCTCTCTACCCAGTCCACGCCAAGGCCATCAGGGGTATCATAAACGCATACAAGTTCTCTCTCCTCTCCCTCTCTCTAGAGCCATGTCTTGCTCGTGCTCAGCCGATTATACTTACTCGGCTTCTTCTCTTCCAAATCCATCGCACTGGCCAAAGAGTGTCTATACTTGCCTCGCCACGGCTTGTCTCTCGCCTCCTCAAAGTAGAAGTGATTGGACCCCGACGCATATGCAACTCGGTATGGCACGACGAGGTCACGTCTCTTCGGCCCACCGCCGCAACTGCCCCTGAGCTGATCGCTTGGCGGCGAGTTGACGGCAAGAGCAAAGAGGTTGGCCGGCTCGGTGAAATCAGTCACCAGGCCGGAGCGGATGATGAAATAGACCAGACAGAAGCAATTCATGGCAAAGACGAGGGACAGTACGATGTAGAAAATTGCCTGCCAGTCGTTGGTGTGCGAAGAGGTGTACTCTTGCGTAACCATGCTCGCATTGAAAGGTTCAAGGATACCGGGTGCTTCCAGCTGTGTCGACGGATAAGACCAGTAGTGTCGCAACGGAGTGTCAATCGATCCAGCAACAAGCATTGAGCTGATGAGCACAGAAAGAGCCTCGGCCATAGATGGTAGAAGGCTAGGAAGCTCCGCTGTCTGTAGGGCAAGCTGGGTGAGGATCCTAGCGTTTGACGCATTGTTGTTACTCACGCCGCCGTTTAAATCTATGGATAGTCTCCATTGATCGGCCATGTTCTTCCAATCGATAGATGTCTGGACTGTAGCATCATCGACAGACCTCATATACATGTCGCGGTCGTACGGATCCTCGCAATGCGCAGACATGTGCGCTCCCGTCGTCCCCGAAATGTTGAAGCGGGTCGAGCATTTCGGGGATGTCCACGAACGCAGCTCGCAGAGAGTGTAGTTTGCGATAAAGCGATTCTTCCCCAGGACGTATATCGCATCACTGTTGTAGACAGAGGTATTGGTAATGATATTAGAATCAATAGGATACTAATAATGTGCGTGAGTGACCGTACCCCCGAAGTACCAGCTTAGTTTACTTACAAGTTGAAATACTGGTGGTCTCCGTCCGTAGGCTTTGCCCCAACGGAAGACATCGTCCACTACAGTCTTGTTCAACCATTCCTCATCGGATGGCGCAGGGACATCACCCTGCCATGCGGCATTTCCGATGAGCTGTCCAGGGATGGTAGTATTTTCGTTCGTAGCATTCGGCCAAGTAGTGTAGATAAGGGGGGCAAGCTCGTCTTCGGCTAGGTTAACACACATTGTGTTCACTGCTGGCGAGACAACGCTGGCTCTGATAGCGTATTCGCCTACACCTCCAAGCTCAGTGGGCTGTATTATTTTGTTGACGTTATTGGTAGCGGCTGTATAAACACCTATCATGCGTCAGTCAAGGGTACGGATTGTGAGCTCGTTAAATGTTACCTGGATGTGGCATAGCTAGCGTGACATTGTTAATGATCCGACCGTACTTCTCGTAGCTCTTGGTGACATTGGAATTTCCGGTCTCGATCCAGGCTGCAGTCATGGTGACATTATCATATAGACTTGCAGTGCCTGGGGGTCTACCGGCCATGTCCTTGATCAAGCTTGTCCCATTAACGTTGATATCGTGCCATGTGGACCTGGTTCAAAATCAGCATCGGCGAAGGCATTTGAAGTTCAAAGCTGCAAAGCTCACATGAAGGCTAAGAGGTTGTGATAAGCTGAAAAGACTATTAGCACAAAGTCTGTCAGAGCCGGTAATCATGTAGACATACAGTTTCCAGAATATTGTACGTCGAGGCAGGCAGCCCCAGCCTCTTGATCGTTTATAGCCACAGTGGTTGAGGTGCTAATAGGAGTAGCACAGCTATCTCGTACGAAGTACGGGTTTGAATATGACGCTCGAACGTAGTTCTGGAGCTGCTTGTGCTCCCAGTCGCCGAATTTGAGCTTGGGGGCAACCATTGCATCAGACGCAGTAGTGTAGAACATGCCGACAACGGTAGCAGTCAGAGTGAGTGCTCCGAGGACAGTCAAAGCAGAATAATGAAGAGTCTCTCCATTGGTGATAAGCGAGCCTGGCTGCATGATCCAATTCCGCATGGTGGCCTCGGACAAGGTCATCCCTTTAGACTTGCGGCTGATTGCCCTTCGGGTGAGAACTTGCCCAATCAATGCAACGAACACTGTCACGAAAGACAATTCAATAGTCTTCGCGAGCAGAGCAGTCAGGAGCGATGCTGTAGATGGTGACAATGTGCCCGTTGAGGAGATTCTGCGGCCCCATCTGGGCTGCACGATTGAAGTAATCAACCAGACACCGCTGAGCACCGTTGAGTACACTGAAAGGGCAAGAATTGTCATCGATATCCAGCTCCATCTATGAAGGTGAACGTCTTGTCTTGAACTGCAAGGCTGGTAGTCTTGATCTGAGGGCAAAAGTCTTAGCACAGTGTCGAAACTTTGTGCAAGGGCTAAGGGGCCACCTACTGTATTGCTTGGATAAATCCTCTTCAATGTCTTCTTCATCACGAGTATGCTGAGAATCAGCGTTTTGGCGCATATTCTCATGGCTGCCGGATGCGTTCAGACGATCCAAGCCGATGCCACCATTTGAATGAGTGTTTCCGCTGTGACTGTCCTCTCGGAGTGGCTCGTACATTCCGGTCTCTCGGCCCCTCTCCCAGGCCTTCGATACCGAGTCCTTCAATTCATCTGGCACCGACCGAGGAGAAGCTGGTCCGCGCGTGACTCCGGAGAATTGAGGATCGTGGATTTGCTCTGGGGAGGCAACTGGGCTGGGAGTCCAAACGCCTGCACCATTTGGCTGAGGGCTTGAGAACAACGATGAGGCTCTTGAGCCGACGGGAACTCGCTGGATGGAGATGCGTTTCTGCGCGGAGTCCCTGATAGTCTCCGTGTTTGGGGAGCGTTTTATGAAAGGGTTGCCTTCCGACATTGCTATGTCCTGGCCAGTACCATCTGGCATCATTGTGAGGTACTTGGTAGACTCGAAGGGCTGGGTTTGAGAAAAGATAGCACTCCGTCTATTCGACAGTCAGCTCAATATTCCATCAGAACCACCTCGTGATGAAGAGCGTCACTGTTTATGTGCAGTGAAACAATGCCCTGTAAGCAACAAATGCATCTGAAGATGTGTGATAACAGAGGGGAGTGGTGTAGTGTGAAGACTGGACTGATGATTTTGAGAGGAGAGAAAGGTGCAAGGGCCACCAAAAGTGTAGCTTCTATAAGGAAGCTGTCACAGCTCTTATGAAGTCTTGGAAGAAGGATAAAGTGCTGAGAAGCTTTGGCAACTTGGAGGTTGGCAGATCGATTGCGAGAATCATGTCGATGTTGTGAGTTAACCATCGAATTTGATAATTGTTCACATACTTTGATCACCACAGGACAGGGTTAAAGGGCCTCACAACCTTAAATGATTCAACATGCAAAGAGACAAACAAGACGATTTGACGAACCTTCAAAATCTAGACGCCTACTGAGCGCCGAGATGCCCGAGCTGGGATCAAGCTGGGATCAAGCTGTGCCACAGCTTCATCAAATGTGTTGCCCCAGCTCTGTAAAAGCCCGCCGGGACGCTGCCGTCACTGGACACCGGTTGAATTAAAGAATTATGAAGCTTGAAAGAGATTATACAACGTGGAGAACCGGCAGGAAAGCTAAGGACGAAGTATTATTACAAATGACCATGTTGATCGCGGTCATCCCAACTCTGGGGGCTGACCAGGGGGGAGGAGCTGCTAGCATTATGAATGAAGACTTCCCATCATCAACCACCCAAGGCCTGACAAGGCTCCGGCTGCGATCTCCGTGCGTTGCGGCACGGGCTGCATTAGATCACATCCGTTGCGCAATGTTCTTGTGCACTATCGCCGGATGTGGGTTGTTTCTCACCAACAGCACAGCACAGCTCCATGCAGTGTGTTGGTGGTTGAATTTCGGACACTTTCCACAAAGAGAACAGCGCCAAGCTGGATGGCACACCGCCCCCAAGACCTGACGCGCGAACGACGAGGAACAGATGCGCAAATAGAGAAAACGACGGAGATGCGAAGTGAGGCTCTAGCGACTTCGCTAGACTGCTAGGGGACGATACCCGATGGCCAGGAATCGCGAGAGCACCAGACGAGGCTAGAGCAGGAATGCAGCACAGCCCTTGAGGAATATTGGGAAGGGGATGAATTGGGCACTATCCCCGCTTCTGAAAAGGGACTGATGGAGGTCAATACTGCATAGCAAATGGTGTGGACTCAGGCCAGACTAGGGAAGGTTTGGGGATAATTTTAGCCCTGGAGATGCATCCCTGGTCTTCTTGCGTCTCACTGCCACTGCCACCGATTGACCCACCATTGCATTCAACTTACATCGCAATTGGCGTGACTGACGCAGAATCATGTGTTCAGGTAATCAATTATGTGAGCAGAAAGTCTTGGTAGAGAATGATCCAAAGCATCTCAACGCAGACTCGCAATCACTAATCACGGAGGTGGTTGGTTTGGTGGAGGAATGCCTTGCCTAGGGCAGGGCTGCAGAGGAACATCCTTTGAGAGTATCCGTAATTTTATTATACCTAGCTTTTTCGCAGCATAACAGCAGAAGACTTGATGCCTTCATTCCGTGATAAGCCGTTTATACTCTGACATGATACAAGCCCGAATGCTTCCAGGTTTTCCATTCGTAAATATGCTATCGTGAGCGTCATTATGCCTCCTTATACCGTGCTCCTGCAACGCCAAGGCAAGGATAGCGCAGGATCGCAGTAAACAGTCAATCCTCTGGCCATCCGCGAACGATGTGAACTATACAAATTGATTCGCCTATTAGGGCTCAGCGACTCGGCGGAGGCTGAGATCTCAAGTATTCGTCGATCTTGGCCTTCAAAGCAGGTATCAAGATGTTCTCCGCATCAGCAAATTCTTTGCGCTCTGCCTCGCTCTCCGTGTACGTGACCGTCTTCTCCGTGAAGCCAAGAACTCGGTCAATAGCTGAGAGAATGAGCACCTCTGATTTCTGAGCTCCAAGCTTCGACTTGATAATCTCAAGCATGCTTGCTTTGAAGCGCATAATCACAAGAACGAGCTGAGGATCGAGGAACTGCCCTGAGGCAGCCCGTGCAAGAACAGCTGGATCTGTAGTCTCCTGAGAAAGTTGTTTCGGGTAGGATGTCTTGTAGGTCTCGAACACCCCCAGAATGACCTTCTCAAATGCATCATGCTCTGGTACGATGCTATCTTGTGCTAGACCAAGACCACGATTGACAACGGACATCGCGATAGCCTCGGCCCGCGGTGTCCGCTTATCAAGTTGCGCAACTACTTGAGTTGAGAACTTCTTGATAAAGCTGACTACTGAAGCATCGACAGCTGGTCTCAGAGGAGCACCTGACCCGTTTGGCGCAGGGGGTTGGCTCGACCTTGTGGGTTGGCTTTGAGGCGGCACAGCACCGGGATGAGTTTGTTGCAACCCATGGTGTATATTTTGCGGCTGTCCTGCTTGTACTGGAACCCCAGAAGCTTGAGCAGCCAAAGGAGGTGCATTGGCTGGAGCATTGGCTGATTGCAACGGCCCTGCTGTCTGCGGAGGCGCCTTTGTTGCATAGGGGGAGTTGTATGAAGTTGGTTGTGCTCCAACCTGGGGCCGAGGAGCTCCAGGAGTGCCATAACCTGGAAGTTGCGCTGGAGTTGGCGCCTGCGCCGGCATAGGATAGCCTGGTCGTCCAGGAATGTGAGCTCCTGGAGCAGGCGCTTGAGCTCCATAAGGAGGACTGCCTTGGTGACCAGCATAAGCTTGGCCATTCGGTGGGAACCGCTGTGGCGGCATTGTGCCAGGAGGATAGCCTTGAGCAGCCATGCCCACGTTCCCCTGGGGCAGAGATTGATGCCCCATCTGATGTTGGTACTGAGGAGGATAGCTGTACATTGATGCCGCAGTCTGATCGGGAGACGCTGCCTTGCGCTTCTTTCCAGCATCCAACTCAATTCCAGGTACACGGCACCATAGGTGTGTCTCTTCATTCTTCTTGAATGCATCGTTCCCAATAAGGTTATGCCGTACGCTGCTCTCCCATCCCTTCGTATCCACAACAAAAAAGTAATAAGGATAACGTTTCTGTATCCTTTTATAAATCTGTTTAAGGGTGAGACCCTCAGGCGGCGCATCTGATAGAACCTCATCGATCAGCACGCCGTAATTCTTATTTGGCTTCTGGAGTTGTTCTTCAGTGAAGTCCTCCATCTTCAACTCCAAAGGAGGCGTCTTCGGCTTTTCCCTCCTCTTCTCCTTGGGTGCCTTTTCTGCATCCGAGCCCTCAGCTCCATCCTCATTCTTTGGTTTCCGCGGCTTGTACTTTCGCTTTTCTGGTTTATCGGGCTGATCTTCCGGCAGCGGATGCTTCCTGGGACGGCCGACCTTCCTCTTAATGGGCGGCTCACCCGGGGGCGGTTGAGGCAGCTTCTTTTTCGCCGCTTCAAGAGCTTGTTTCTTCAGTAATCTTTCCTCTCGCTTCGACATGATACCATTTTTGGGAGGTCTACCTGGACCTCTCTTCTTAGGTGGCATCGGTAATTGTAGCGGGAGAGGTTCGGGTTCAGGTTCAGGTTTTACATCCTGGTCTGACTCGACCGTTTCTAGGACTTCCTCGTCGTCCTCATCTTCATTACCCTCTTCTTCTTCGTCTTCCTCGCCCTCGTCATCGGACCCTTCATTCTCGGCATCCTCCTTCTCGGATTCATCTTCACTGGTATCGCGAAGCTCGCCACCATGAGAGCTCTCAAACTCGAAACTCATCTCCTTACCACCTTCTGAATAACATTTTTTGCTGGTTGATTCCTCCTCATCAAAGTATTGCTCCGCGCCAGTCTTACCCTCGGGGACGCCATTAATGATGAAGGTGAACTCGACATCTTTGATCTGGAGGTGATCACCACTCCTCAACACCACCTTCTCCTCTCTATGGTGAACTTCCTCGTGGAAGAAACCATTCCTGTGCAGCGGGATGGCCTCGAAGACACCCTTTTCCTGATTGAACTGGATCTTCAGGTGCTCACGGGATATGGCCTTGGTGTTGGCAGCTATGTTGGGCCCAGGAGAATGTATCCCTATGAAAGGAACATGATAGGGGGACGGTCTAAGTGAAGCGAGGTCCACTGCAGCAGCACCAGGAGTGTGGGAGACGTATTGCCTGTCGGAGATCAAGTCCTTTTTGTTGCCCTGCGCATTTTGCTCCTCAACATCCGGCAGCGGCTGTTGCTCAGCCTTATTCGAGTTCGAACCTCCTGAGTTCGTTTTCCTTCGCTTAGCCGGGCGCGGGTTGTCCTCGCCGTCTGACTCTGGCCCCAGCATGCCGCCCTCCTCGCTGACATACGACTTGCTGAATTTGCCGCGGTAGTCTTGCGGGGGTGAAGGCGGCGGCAGCCCAAGAGCCGCATTTTCTTCGATGTGGCGCTGATGCTGCTCAGCCCGTTTCTCGTCTACGCGGGCTTGTTCCAAAGCGCGCTGATCGCGTCCAATGATCACGGCATAGGTCGTCATCTGAAAAGTGCTGTCGGCAAACTCGATGCGCGCAAAGGATTCGAGGTTCTGACCGGCAGCGGCGGCAGCTGCGGCGGCAGGATGGAGGCCGTTGCCGACGGCGAGGGGGTCTCCACCGTCGTTCATGTTGTTTGGGAGGGACACTTGTGAGGGTGTAACGGTCGGGAGGGGCGAGGCCTGGTTGGCGGACATTGCCAGGGCCATCATAAGGTTGTAGTTAGCAACGGGATGTTGTCCGAAAATATCCATGGGCGCATTGGGAAAGCCGTTGCTTTGCGACATGGCAGCGCCCAATGCCTGGGCGTCCGTCATCTGTATGTCGTGGCCATTGGCTGGTGTAACGGGATTGACCTGATCCGCAGCAGCAGAACCCTGACTTCGCTGGGGAGGAGGTGTTTCTGGTGGTGGTGGTTGTGTGGTTGCGCTGTTCTCAGCGTCGGCGGTGAAATTATCATGAGCCGACGACGACGCTATTTGGGAGTCGCCATTTGCAGTCTGAGACTGGGTCGGAGCCGGCAAGGGAGGCGATGCAGGCCGCTGATGGGCCGGCTGGCCATCCTCGGACGAAGTCATCGCTGGGGTCGTATGCCGACTGGCAGCTCCTTCGTCGTCGTCGCGTATTCAGCAAGCAGAGGGCAGGCTGCGGCGGCCGGAGGTCGAGTTGAAGCGGAGTCAAATCAGCGATCGATGGTCGCTCTCACAGCATCGGCTCCCAAGGCAAGGCAGAGAGAGGCAAAGGCGTCGCCCAGCCAGTCAAATCACTCGCTGCCACTCACTGACTTCGGGACCCAAAAAAGTCTAAGCTGGCTGCCACCTCACTTTGCCGCGACCCGCTTTTCTGCCGGTGAGAAGGCGCCGCCTCCTATTCGCTGGCGCCGAGGACCACCCCTCTCCCCCAGCGGTCCTAGACTCCACTCCTTTTTTTCCTCAGATTGGTCGTGTCTCCAGCGTACAGCGAGCAGTCAAATTGTCTGAGATGGAAGAGACCGTTACCTGGTGGAAGTGCAGTGCCACAATGCAGACCACGAACGAGACGAGACGCCTTTGTCCTACGCATATCTATTTCAAGCATGATGCGGATCTGAAGTTTTAAGCTTCTTTTCGTGGCTGCATGTCACCAACAATGTCTTTGCTTGATGCAAGTCCCTCATTCATCGCACATCCACGGAAACCGTTGCATCTACAAGCCACCGAATAACACCGGCTCTCCACGGCTAGATCAGAACTCTTGCGGTCTATGTAATTTCTGACCAAGATGGAATTGTCTACGGCAGCTCTCGAGCCGGGTTGAGACCGAAATCAAGTGTCGAGCAATAGACACTTGTCCTCCCATGAGCTCTGGC
>NW_006921306.1:0-594 GCF_000392275.1 Phaeoacremonium minimum UCRPA7 | reverse complement strand
AATTATATTAAGGCCTTAGTATTTTGAAGGTTTTATTTAGGTTTTTAAGTAGGCTTAAAGTATCTTATCTATTTAATTAAAAGTTTCTGTCTTTGTTTTATTTTTCTTTCTTTTAAAATATATTCGATCTTTTATTCTTCTTTTTTTCTTTTGACTGATTATTGTTAGAGGCTGATAATCGTCTTTGGTTTATGATGGTAATAGGTTTGTTACTGTCTTTTTAAGTAGTAATATATAGAATATATTGTATATTCTTAATAGTATATTTAGTTTATAAGAATATGTTTTAATAGCTTTGATAATTTTATATTTAGTGTTAAGTCAATCTAATTTCTTTGATATTCAGTCTATCTTAATATTTTGTAATTATAGTTATATTTTGTTATCTGTTTGAAAGTGATTAGCTGGCTGTCAGTCTTTATTTATTTATGATTCTTGTTGTTTTTATACTATAGTTATTATTGTTTGTATTATTTTTGTTGCTTTTTGAATATATTTAACAAAAGCCTCTTTTTTTATTATAGACGATTTGTTGTCTTTTTATAATGTTTTGTTGACTATGATTGAGTCGATATTATAGCTATATATAAAAAA
>NW_006921305.1:0-300 GCF_000392275.1 Phaeoacremonium minimum UCRPA7 | reverse complement strand
AAAAATGGTAAATCACAGGTTTATTCACTTGGATTCGCACATGGAGGAAATAATGTTATGATTTCAAAACCTGAAATTAAAAGTTATTATTTAAAGAAAGGACAAAATTCTGATGATCTAATCTTAGAATGCATAAACGAAATGTTAAAAACTAAATACCACAAAACTATATTTTATACACATAATTTTGGAGGATATGATGTTTTTTACGTGTTACATACGTTAGCTAGATATAATGAGAAAATAGGAGTAAAACATTATAATATGAAAGCTCTTTTTAGAGATAATAAAGTTTTAAAA
>NW_006921304.1:0-594 GCF_000392275.1 Phaeoacremonium minimum UCRPA7 | reverse complement strand
AAGCAATCAAGACGATCGAACACAAAGCTTGGCAGGCACCTAGCATACCAATTCCGAAGCCCCTTGTAGGGAAGGTCATCGAACTACTTAGGGAAAGGATTACAAGAGGAGTACTTGAAGAAAGTCATACGGCCTACAGAAACTCATGGTTCCTGATGCAAAAGAAGGACGGTGGTCTCCGCCTAATCAACAACGCTACAAAGATTAATACAGTCATAGCTTGAGACGCATTCATACCTCCAGCTACCAAAGAACTTTCCAAAGATTTTGGCATATATGCCGTTTTGACACTCTATAACCTCTTCTCTAGGTATGATCAGGTTCCCCTAGACATAAAAAGTAGGGATTTGACGACGTTCGCAACGCCATTAGGTCTACTGAGAATATGCATATTGCCACAAGATACAACAAATTCGGTAGCATAATTTATGCAGATTATAGTCTACATTCTCTATGACCTAATCCCAGACGTCTGCCAAGCTTTCCTCGACAATCTCTATATTAAAGGCCCAACTACTAGATACAACGACAAGCCCCATAATCAGTACCCAAGGCTTCGAAAATTCATTGTGGAGCATATACAAAACATCGATC
>NW_006921303.1:1081-1893 GCF_000392275.1 Phaeoacremonium minimum UCRPA7 | reverse complement strand
GCTGACAGTAGAGAAGGAAATTAGTATGATATTATTTAGATTAACTATTTGGAAGGGACACTAAATAAACAATTGAAGATAGCTTTAGTCTATCTTCTAAACCTACCTACTCTATATAATAATTTCGTTCGAATCCTATAGTAGATAGAATCTAAAATAGATAGACTAGATATATCTATAAGAAGATATAGGACTATGAAAGATTCTATATGATAAGGCTTATAGAAGATTATTATTATAGTAGCAACTGAGAATTCTCCCAACTAAATGGATTAGAAACTATCTGATTATCCTTAAGTTATAGTTTAAATAGTAAAACCTTCTTTAGGAAAAGCTGTCTAAGTAAGATAGATCTCTCTTAAGAAGATTAGCAAGAGGCTTTGAAAGAACTATTATTTTCGATGTAGAGACTCTACTTATAAAAAGATTGTTTGCTTTTACCTTCCTGCTTATAATCTAGCCATCAAAGTCAATTAACATATAGTTTAATATGGTCTAAAGCTAGAAGAAGACAATCTTGACTTTGATCAACAAACAGAAGACTTAGAAAAAGAGTAACTTTCGCTTAAAGTTATAAAAGAAAGTATCAAAGAAAAGCTAAGGAGAAGTGAGAGGCTATAAAGTATAAGATAGATAGTAATTTATTCTAGATTGATTTAGAATTAAATAAACTTTATTTTATTAAAGCCTTTATTAATTCTAAATGTTTAAGTTATACTATTATATTTAATCAGACATTCTAACGACTTAGCTTACTATATATTATGATTATATCTTAAGACTTATATATTGTTAATTTAATATTAAGGAAA
>NW_006921303.1:0-822 GCF_000392275.1 Phaeoacremonium minimum UCRPA7 | reverse complement strand
AAAGAAAAAGAAAAACTGAAAAGAAGGAGGTTAGAATATTCTCTACTAATATAGCTAACATTAAAAAAGTATTGTTAGTAAAGAAAAAGAAGGATCTTAAAACAAAACTACTACCCTAATATAAGGAATATATAGAAGTATTTGATAGAGATAAAGCTGATCAGCTACTATCTTATTATTCTAGAATCGACCATTCGATATTACTTTAATAAGACGATAAAGAATAAGAAAAGGTTGTCTTATAAAGGCTACTATATAGTATGTCTTATAAAGAATTACTAGTCCTTAGGAAAACGTTGACTAAACTACTTGACAAATAGTTCATTCGTACTAACAATTTGCCTACGTTAGTATCTATACTTTTCGTATATAAGCTAGATGGTAGATTATGATTTTATATAGACTATAAGGGTTTGAATGCTATTATAAGGAAGGATCAATATCTTTTATTACTGATTATAGAAACGCTAAAGTCATTATCAAAAGCTAAATGACTGACGAAGCTTAATATAATCATAGCCTTTTATAAGATTAGAGTTAAAGATAAAGATAAATGAAAGACTATATTTAGGATATACTATAGCCTTTATAAATAGCTTATCATATTATTTAAGTTGATAAGTATATCTACTATGTTTCAACAATATATTAATCATACTTTTTAAGAGTATTTAGATAAATTCTACTCTATTTATATCGATAATATATTGATTTATTTAGATGACAACTTGGATAATTATCAGAGAAAAGTCAAGCTAATATTAGAGAAACTTTAAATAGTAGACTTATATATCAATATTAATAAGTATAAATTTAAAACTA
>NW_006921302.1:0-4995 GCF_000392275.1 Phaeoacremonium minimum UCRPA7 | reverse complement strand
AAAAAAAAAATAAAATAAAAAAAAGAAAGAAAATTCAACCCTTTTCTTTTCTAGCTCCTTCATACAACTATCTACCTCTTTCCACCTCTTTATAGACTAGATAAAATAAATAATATAACTAATTACTCTCTTCTTCTCCTTAATCTCTCTTCTTACCTAAGCTTCTTATCTAAAACTCCTTCTCTTCTCTCCCTTTTCCTTCCTTATATATAAACCCTTCCTTTTCTAACCCCTTCACTATCCTCCATACACTCGCCCTATAATACTACCAACCATACCTAATCACCCTCTCTAACACTCTAAAGTACTAGCATCTTATCGTATATAACCTCTTCCCCTTCCCTTTCCTTTCCCTCTCTCTAAACCCTTCATTCTCATCTACCACCTAGTGGTTATAGATTCTCTACGATACTCTATACTGAAAGCACCCTAAATATACCTTCAGCCGCCTCGTCAAAAATACCTAATCTTAAACCTTATCTACCTACCTATCTATCATATCCTACTTTATCTTATATAAGCATTCTCCTTAATCATACTATATTTATAGATCCTCTCTTTTCCTTCATACTATACTATAGATAATATAGCACTTACTTTAAAGCTTTAGAAACCCTTCTAACTCGACAAATGACTCTATCGACTGCCTTCGTTCCTATTATATAGCCTCTCGAATATAATACTATCGAATCTATCTCTCTTAATAGATCTTTAACATCCTTCTCTCACTTACTTACCTTTCATATACCTTCTCTTCCCTTCTTCTCCTCTTAACTTAGTAGTTATCATACTCTACCTTTACTTTCTTATAGCTACCTTCCCTCTTATATCTATCTATCATTTTGTTAAGAAAGATTCGTCTATACTTTAGCTATCATATAAACTCTTTATACTATATAGCCTCTCTATCAACTAGTATAGCCACTATCTCTGTCCCTATCTTTATCTCTATCTCTTCTAAAGAAGAGCCTTCCTCCTTTATACTATTGGCTAGTAAAATTATCTTACTCTTCTTACTATCTTGTCCGACCCTTTCTATCTTTTATATATAATTATATAATAGCTTAAGATAGTCAAGATAGATAACCTCTCATATGGCTATAACATCTAGCCTAATATCAAGCGTGTTGGTGGCCGCTATGATACACCCTAAGCTACAAAACTCCCATACGATGGCCTTCTTCTTATCGATTGTTCTAACCCTACTATAGTATGTCGGATACTTAAGAAGCTTACCGACCTTCTCAACTTAAGCTATATAGCGACAGTATATAATGACCTTACTGCCTTCGTATAATGCCAATAGTCTTTTGACAATCTGCTAGGTCTAACATAGCTCTTCAGCCTTGATTACTACCTTCTTAACAGTATATTATAGGTTAGGCTATATCGTCTTATCTCTATAGACTCAAACCCTTATTAACTTAAGCTCTAGACATTCAAGTAAGATATCTTGCTTATATGGCGGTAATATTGCTATCATATATATAAGCTAGACTCTAACCCTACCAAAGAAGTCCCTTAGCTTAAGATAGGCCGGCCAAAACTTATATAAGCCGTCTAGGATTAGATGGCACTCGTCAAGAAAGACTCTATCTAACTATCCTCATACGATCAGCCTATTAACAAAGTCGTCAAACCCCTTTATGACAACCGACTCTAACGTCATAAGAATGATAGATATGGTTCGGACAGAATGCTAGGATTGTCAGACGGCCATACTGATCTAGCTTATATAATACCTATCCGCCAGGTCTCTACATAGGGCCAGCATAAGCATAATCATTATATTGATACTGTCTGAAGAGTAGTATATTGGCAGCATAAAGGATATACTCTTACCTACCTCTATGGCTATTATCTATAGGATGGACGTCTCTCCTTATATGATGGCCTCAATAACCAGCCGTTAGATATCAGAAAATATAGCTATATTAAGATTAAGTATCTAAGCTAGCTAAGCCTATAGGTTGACCTACTAGATCCAACTAAGGTAGAGAGCTTACGAGAGTCTAGGCTATTACTATATAGAGGCAATAAAGGACCTCTTATATCGTCGTCATATAAAGCTCTCTAGCCGGAAACCAAGAAAGTAGTACTACCTCTCACTCACCCATCAAAATCTATCTCATTATATGACTAAAAGACTTAAGCCTTCCTTTACCTACCAGCTATATACTATGCCAGCCGTCAATAAGATATAACCAGTCTATATATCTTCTATATAGTCTTAAAGACCTTCTTTAGCTAAGGCTTTATCGTCATCGTCGTCATCATACGATAGGCCAGGCCAGACAGCCTAGACCTCTAGGCCCAGATAACGCCTTACAATGGCTATAATCACTTATCGCCATACTCAGACATTAAGAAAGACACCAACTAAGCGCTTGCTAATCTAACATACAATATAGCTCATTTTGTCTAGCTTTTAAAAAGGAAATATTAGACTATCTCTACCATCTCTACCATCTCCCTTGTTACTAGCACTCTCTTTGTCTAACGAACCCTCGCCTTATATAAGCCTACCCTCATCGTCTAATACTACTATTGGTTTACTGGCAGGAGAAGAGTCTTTTACAAGTATCTTACTCTAGAGAAAAGGGCTAGGCCTTAGCTCTTCCAACCTAATACTCTATAGCTACTATATAAGAGAAAGTATAAGCTATAGGTATCATATAAGATGCTACCCTACCTTCTAGAGTAGGTAGCGATAGATTGTCTTATATGACTCTTTTATCAAATAGTTTTTATGATACTATATGACTATAATAATAAGATCGTTCTAGATAAAGATGTTACGAAAGGTCTTATATAATATATTCTAGAAACGAATAGACAAAAACTCTATCCTTCTTACTAGCTGATCGTAGGTTAGGTAAGTAAGTAATAGAAGCTTAGAATGAAAGTAGTTAACCTTCTATAAATAGTTTAAAATAGCTTTTATACGAAAAGGCTATAACTTTTCTTAAATCTATTCATAGCGGAGACTTTGGTTTTTTATAATATACCGTATAAGTACCTTTACTCTATCAGCCAACCAGTAGTTTTGTTGATCTTCCATAAAAGAGTAGCCTATTTGATTATTGCTAATATTATCCTTAAAGGTATTTTACTATATCTTTAGTAGGCTCTTACCTTCTCTTAGAAAGAGAAGCTTTGCTATCGTATAGATTAGCTTCTTTGCTACTATATAGACTATCTCTCATAGCTATATTATAGTGAAAATAGTCTTCTTAAAGGTAACCTCCTTTTCTATCTACTATATCTTACCTTAGATTATGGTTATCATATAGATGGCTATACTATAGGTAAACATATCTAAGATCTAGCTTATTAGTGTTAGCTGACTTATAGGTGTTAGGTAGGTTATAAACCATATCACTTACTCTCATATAAGGCTAAACACATCTAATGCCTCTCTTTCTATATCTTCTTATAATATCTTACGTTCGACTTAAATCTTCTTAACTGTCTATTGATTAAGGAGATATATATTATAAATGATAAAAAGATATATAATCTTGATCACTACTATATAAAATAAAGTATACTCATATGATATAAGCTAGTTGAAAGTACTTTTACCTTAACTCTCATCATAAAACTCTTAGACGCTAAGGACTATAAGGCTATTAAGTATAATACTCTTATATATATTATCCTTCAACTGATGGTTAAATAAAGATACTATAAAAGTAAGTAAAAGCCAGTCGGCTTTCTCATACGACTGCTGCTCCTAATCTAGATTGTTTATCTATTCTGACAGCTTAAAGGTAAAGTCATTATATATACCTTCCTATTCCCTTGTCAGAGTATAGCTAAGTCTCTTCACTAGCTTTTAGTCTTTTATTGTCCAAATGATATAAGCTAGGATCCACTATATGACATAGATATATTATATGAGAGTATACTTCTTCATACGACTTTTGAATATCCTCCTCTTTTTTATAGGGTCAGTAATACTGTTAATCTTAAAGAGTATCGTATACCCTACAACTATAGCTTTAGCAATCCTTTTAAACGCTTATATGATTCTATCAACTGACATATTAGCTAATATAACTATATTCTTAGTCTTAAGAGTCGATAAATCGCTAGAGACTATACTAAGACTAGTAGTCTTAAATAGTCTAGCGTGATCCTATCCTTAAAAGTGGATTGTCTATTATATTCGCTAGAGCCAAAGGTTAGACTCTTACTTTTTGTCACCTATCTTAATCTGGTCGGTCGTATGAGTATAGATCTTCTTATATTGCTTCTAGCTGAAGGAAAGCACTCTCTTAAGGCCGAAGTTTAGAGAGTGAAGACTCTCTTAAGTTGAGTGGGTAGAATCTCTAGAACTTGAACTTACAACCTCAAATAGCTTACTAGCCATACGACTAGAGAAGAGCTACTAACAAAGGACCTTAGACCTTTATATAATGATAGCCTACCTACTAAGCCCTCTATATTTGGTCTTTCCTAACTAGCTATATACCTTTCGATAGTATGCCTTTATATTCTTAAGCTATCGTATGATATAGGAGCACTCTATATAGATAAGGCTATCAAGAAACGGATCGTATAGAAATAGGATCGCTATATTGATAGAGGATGGAAAGACAAAGGACTATAGCTTTTGCTAGTCTTATATAAGGCTAAGTATAGACTATATATATTTATAGATAAGCTTTCGCGTCTTTAGCAATATCATACGATGTTTATTATATAGATAGGAGACTACTTTATCTACTACTACTCCTATCTAACAAGCCTTATAAACTAAGACTTAGAAAGATAAGATGACGACAAATAGATCTATATCTTATATAAACAAGATAAAGAGTAGATTAGATCGACTTTATAACTACTAAGATGAAAGATTCTGGTTTTGATTCTCTAAGATGTAAAAATAGTAGTATAAGCTAATATATACTGACAGAATCAACTAGTGAAAGGTAAAGATATTAAGAGTAGTAGATAGGCTAGACTTATACGATGTTTAAGATTTGAAGA
>NW_006921301.1:0-856 GCF_000392275.1 Phaeoacremonium minimum UCRPA7 | reverse complement strand
ATCGAGACAAGCTCTTTACCTCAAAATTCTGGACTACCTTATTAGCACTTATGGGTATCAAGAGAAAGCTATCGACATCTTTCCACCCACAAACAGATGGTCAAACAGAGAGGACCAATCAGACAATGGAAGCATATCTTAGATGCTATGTAAATTATCGACAAGACAATTGGGTAGAACTATTACCTATGGCACAATTCGCATATAATACATCGGAAACGGAAACCACGAAAATCACACCAGCACGAGCTAATTTTGGGTTTAATCCACAAGCGTATAAAATCCCGATACCACAAGAAGTTAATGCCGAATCAGCAATAGTACAAGTCGAACAGCTGAAAGATCTCCAAGAGCAACTGGCTCTTGATCTAAGATTCATATCTTCCAGAACAGCAGCGTACTACAATACGAAACGTAGTATGGAACCTACGCTTAAAGAGGGGGATAAAGTTTATTTGCTACGACGAAACATCGAAACCAAGAGACCAAGCAATAAACTCGACCACAGGAAACTAGGACCATTCAAGATTGATAAGGTAATAGGAACGGTTAATTATCGATTGAAATTACCAGACACAATGAATATCCACCCAGTATTCCACATATCCTTGCTCGAACCAGCACCACCAGGAGCGCCAAATGCGCCATTTACAGAAATTGAACCAGTCAACCCAAACGCCATATACGATGTCGAAACGATACTAGACTGCAAATACGTCAGAAACAAGGTCAAGTATTTGATCAAATGGTTAGACTACCCACATTCAGAGAACACATGGGAATTCAAGGAGGATCTCAGCTGCCCTGAGAAACTACAGGCATTCCACCTGAAGTACCCACACCTGCCAATAAAGCC
>NW_006921300.1:0-694 GCF_000392275.1 Phaeoacremonium minimum UCRPA7 | reverse complement strand
CCCACAACAATGTCCCGAAAACGGATAAGCAATATACGTACCAATTCTTTGCGATTCTTCCTTTCGACTACCAGTCGAGAATTCAGAACAGGCTGAATATCTCCCTTGATGAAGTGCAAGACATGTCGTATGATCAGATCCGTCAGATACTTCGGAAAATCCTGGAGGACGATATTAGAAGGATGGCGGCTGCTTCGGGGAGGTACGCCTTGCCGTACCCACAGTCCCGCACGGCTACCACTCCTTCTGGTTACCCTCCCGCCGCAATTGGCACTCCGAGAGCCCCTTCGAGTGAACGGTACAGTGATCACCTGCAGCCGCGAGTTCCACACTTCGCTGAGGCTCAATTGCGAGTGCAAACACCGCCGCCTGCAGGAACCACTACGACCTCCGAATTGGCCGACATGATGGCCGCATTGAAAATCCAACGTCAGGAAATCGAAGCTTTGAAGACTGAAGTAATCAATGTGAAGGGTGGTAGGCAAGTGATCAGCGCAGCTTCGAACTATCATGAAGTGGCTCGTTATCCTTCGCCACGTCCTCATGCCGCTGTGCCTACCTACCATATGCCGCCTGGACAGATTGATCCGTCTCAACAGGTGTATGATTCCTTTTACGGAGGAGCCCAATATGGGCGAGGCGGGTACGGCCAACAACGGCGCCCGATGGGTGAAGTAAAGTGCTTCTACTGCGG
>NW_006921299.1:0-27944 GCF_000392275.1 Phaeoacremonium minimum UCRPA7 | reverse complement strand
GCAAGATTTTCGGCCGACCTTAAAGTAAGGGAAAAATCCCTTATATAACAAAGGAGTAATCCGCTTTAAGAGGAAAAGAAATATCTGCGAGATAGGCAGTTGATAAGGTAATGACTTATCAAGCTTAAGATTCTCGGAGTCGAAGCTGAAAGGTTGATCGACCACATTGGGGATGAAAAAATCCCAAGGCAAGCGAGCACAGCAGTGAGGAATTTTGGTCAATGGCCTAACGGCTGAACTGGCAATTTGGAGGAATGTCCAATAATGGATAAATCGATGTCTCGAATAAAATTCTAAATATATAATTGATAATGACAATATATATTTATGTCTTGACCAATTACGTGCCAGCAGTCGCGGTAATACGTTAAAAGACTAGTGTTATTCATCATTAATAGGTTTAAAGGGTACTCAAACGGTAAATTTGCCTTAAAAAGGGACAATTTTTCTAGAGTTTGATATAAGGAGGTAGTACTCGTGAGTGGAGAGATGATATTCTTTGATACCTAGGGGACTGATTAAGGCGTAGGCAACCTCTTATGTATAAACTGACGTTGAAGGACGAAGGCACAGGACACGAACAGGATTAGGTACCCCAGTAGTCTTTGCAGAGAATGATGAATGCCATAGGTTAGGTTAACCAAAACTTAGTCTATAAATGAAAGTGTAAGCATTTCACCTCAAGAGTAATATGGCAACGTAGGAACTGAAATCACTAGACCGTTTCTGACACCAGCAGTGAAGTATGTTATTTAATTCGATGATCCACGAAAAATCTTACCACAATTTGAATACTTTCAATATGTTAGTACAAGTGTTGCACGGCTGTTTTCAGTTAATGTTGTGAAACTGTGGTTCGGTCCATAGAATTAACGAAAACCCTCGCTTTATTTGTAAAGTTTATTATGATAAAGCAGCTCACCTTTATATTGGATGTGATAAGAGGGACTAAGACAAGTCATCATGGCCTTGATATTGTGGGCTATAGACGTGCCACATATTCCTAAACAAAGAGATGCAAAAATGCGAATTTTAGCTAATCTCAAAAAATAGGATAAAATCGGATATGGATTGTAGTCTGAAATTCGGCTGCATGAATAAGAAATTGCTAGTAATCGTGAATCACTATGTCACGGTGAATACAACCTCGGATTGGTACTAACCACTCGTCACATGCTGAAAGGAATTTGTGCAATAAGTTTGCTCTTCTGTTATAAGTAAGTAAAGGTACAAGATTTAGATATTATAATGGGATTCTTCGTATGCGCGGTTCTGATTAGTGTAAAGTCGAAATACGGTTCGTGTAGTGGAAGTTGCACGGGATTGATTAACTTAAACATTATTATAAATGTATAATATTTATATTATACATCAAGGAGGGTTCCTTTATTGGTAAGAAGGGTTGAGCTGTAAACTCAATAGTAACATTTTGCTTTAAGAGTTCGAATCTCTTGTCTCCTATATATCCTATATAATGTTGAGCTTCTATAGCTCAACGGTAGAGCATAATACTGTTAATATTATGATAGATGTTCGATTCATCTTAGAGGCTAAGAATTCTTCGTTAATAACAAAGAATTACTTTTTTTTTAATAATTAATCTCTTTTTTAGCTATATACAACACATAGAAAATATAAATTTCCCTTCACTTTTTTTTTTATTATAAATGACCAATTTAGTAAGAAGTAATTTTCAAGATCACCCCTTTCATTTAGTAAGTCCATCTCCTTGACCCCTATACACTAGTATATGTTTATTAAATTTAACAACTAGTGCAGCTTTATCTATGCATAATTTTAATAACGCCTATATTTTATTCTATATTGCTCTAGTATTATTAGTTTCATCCATGTCTTTTTGATTTAGAGATATTATTTCAGAAGGTACTTTCTTAGGTGATCATACTTTAGCTGTTCAAAAAGGACTAAATTTAGGAGTTATACTATTTATAGTATCAGAAGCTTTATTTTTCATGGCAATTTTTTGAGCATTTTTCCATAGTGCATTAACTCCTACTGTAGAATTAGGAGCTCAATGACCTCCTATAGGTATAGAACCTATAAATCCATTTGAATTACCTTTACTTAATACAGTAATATTATTATCAAGTGGAGCTACAATTACATATGCTCACCATTCTTTAATACAAGGAGAAAGAAAAGGAGCTTTATATGGTTCAGTAGCTACAGTATTATTAGCAATAATATTTACATTTTTCCAAGCTGTAGAATATAGTGTTTCATCTTTCACTATAAGCGATGGTGCTTTTGGTACATGTTTCTTCTTTGGAACTGGATTTCATGGTCTTCATGTAATAGTGGGTACTTTATTCTTAGGTACTGCTTTATGAAGAATATTTGCTTACCATTTAACTGATAATCATCACTTAGGATTTGAAGGAGGAATTCTTTATTGACATTTTGTAGATGTTGTTTGACTTTTCTTATATGTTTCAGTTTATTACTGAGGTTCATAATACTAAAAACTTTATTTAATTTATTAAAACATATTATAATAGTTTTTCTCTTATAAAATAAATAATTTAAGGGATTTTAGTATAATGGTAATACATATGACTTTTAATCATCAAGAAATCGGTTCGAATCCGTTAAATCCTAAATAAGTTTATTATTAATATAAATAAAAAAGGATTTTATTTAAAACGGTTATCATTTAATGGTAGGATTACTGTCTTCCAAACAGAGTATGTCGGTTCGATTCCGACTAACCGTATAAAAAACTATGGTTTTAGGAATCAGTAACTTAATTGGTAGAGGACTTCCCTGTCACGGAAGTAGATGCCGGTTCGATGCCGGTCTGATTCGCATTATATTAAGGAAAGGCAGCTATGGGTGAAGCAAGCGATTTGCTAAATCGTGATATTTTTATCTTAGGAGTTCGATTCTCCTCCCTTCCGAAATAATTTTTACAAACTGTAAAAATAATATTATTTTAGAATTATAAAGAGTATAGTTTAATGGTAAAACAAAAAGCTTCAACCTTTTTGATCTTGGTTCGAATCTGAGTACTCTTGACTATAATTTTAATATAAATTTTTATTACTATTCCTCTTTACCGAGGTAAATAATTAATTTTCTAATGAATAATCTATTTTTAATTAATGAAACTTTTACAAATGGATACATGAATAATGTACTAGATATTATATCATTATTAGCTATATTATGTGGTATATTTGTCATTATTACTAAAAATCCTATAGTGTCTGTATTATTTCTAATAGGATTATTTGCAAGTATATCTTCTTATTTAATTATATTAGGATTAAGTTTTATAGGTTTATCTTATTTAATTGTGTATATAGGTGCAGTATCTATATTATTTTTATTTATTTTAATGTTAATAAATATAAGAATAAGTGAGTTACATAGTGACACTAGCAATAGTATACCTTTAGCTATAATAATAGCAATAGTATTTAATTATCCTTTATTTAAAGTATTACCTTATGATATAGCTATATTAAGTAATAACTCGAATTTTATAAATAAAATATTATATGGTTTACCTTCAAATAATTACAACACTAATTATTTCAATAATATAAATGTTCTAAATGAGGATTTATCTTTTGTAACTAGTAGTGGATGAGATAATAACTTAGCAGAAAGTGGGCACATAACAACTATAGGAAATATTATGTATACAAACTATAACATGTGACTTATTATAGCTAGTTTCATACTGCTTCTTGCGATGGTCGGAGCTATTGTTATAACAATCAAACAAAGAAATTAAATATAAAAGAAATTAGCTCAATGGTAGAGCAACCGTTTTACACACGGAAGGTTGGGTGTTCAAATCACCTATTTCTTAAAAAAATCCCTTTTCACCAAAATATTATTCAAGATTCCTTAACTTAAGAGGTAGAGTGTATTCTTGATAAGGATATTATCAGTGTTCGAGTCACTGAGGAATTACTCTATTATAAAAGAATTCTTTTATAAATATAAGTGAAAAAACAAAAAAGATAATTTTAAGAGAATTGACCGAGTGGTCTAAGGTGGTAAGTTTGAGTTTTATTTGGTCTAACGATCACATCCGTTCGAATCGGATATTCTCTGATATTTATCAAAAACACGGATTAGGGCCGGGTGGTTAGGCGTCTCATTTGGGTTGGGAAATAGTTATGTTCGAATCATAATAATCCGAAAATAAAAATTTTATAGAAATGTAACAGATATAAATTATATATATTAGTATATAAAGAGACTATTATGGATATCTGCCATGTATTAAAGAGAGATGATAGTTATTAATTTATGCTTACTTTTTAATAAAGCATATGAACTCTTAGAGAAATTAATTAGTAAACGAAGCGAATTGAAATATCTTAGTAGCTTCAGGAAAAGAAATCAAACGAGATTCTATAATTAGTGTGAACGAAAATAGAAGAGCCTATTTAATAAGTAAAATGGTAATAAAACTGTTTGAACTTTATGGGGAACCTTCCTCAAAGGCTAAATATAATACATGAGCTACAGTAAAAAGTACCGTGAGGGAAAGATAATTAAATAGTAGTTTTATAAGCAGCTCGAGCAAATTAAAAGGCAAGAGCGTACCTTTTGCATAATGGGTCACCAAGTTAATATTAGATGCGAGCAAATATATTGCGTAGTTAAAACGATCATAAAAGAAAAATGAATAGTGTCTAAAATTAGACCCGAAGCCTAGTGATCTTACCATAATCAGGACTATAAGGGTCCGAACGGGTTATCGTTGCAAAGATATCCGAAGAATTATGGTAAGCAAGTGAAAGACAATACTGACTAGGATAGCTGGTTTTCTGCGAAACCTATAATAGTAGGCAATTTAAGTAACATCTTTGCAGGTACAGAACTTAATCTCAGACAAGATGTAAATTTTTATATAAGAATTTATGTAAAAAAACATTTTACATTTGTACATATCGGGGGATCGTGAAGATTTTATCGGTGAGTATGCAGACTCGGAATGGCAAAGATGAATCTTGAATTATCAGACATAGAATGATAAGGTTGTATGTCAAAAGGGAAACAGCCCAGAACAAGAATTAAGGTTCCAAAATTATTATTAAGTGAAATTAAGAAAGTTTTTATATAAGTCGACAAGGAGATGGGCTTAGAAGCAGCCATAATTTGAAGATCTCGTAACAGAGCGCTTGTTAAATCTTAAAAGCATCGAAAATTTAACGGATCTAAATAATATACCGACATCTTGTCCATATTTAATGCTAATTTTATATTAGAATTATTTGATGGGGTAGCAGAACGTTGAATTAATATTAGCGTTTTCTTTTTTAAAGAAAAATATAGGATAATTCAAGTGAGAATGGTGACATGAGTAACAAAAAAGAAGTCGTTTCTACTTTCTTTTAAGTAGAACGAACTCTCGCCTAAAGCTTATGGATTTGATAAGTAACGGCCTCTAAGTTTTTAACCTGAAGGTTAGAACGATGAGAAAATCTTATTACTACATAATGACAACATTTTTAAGTGAAAAATGTGCTGGAAAAAATTAGTAATATTTATAATTTATTATACAATAAACTGAACAGATGAGTATAAAAAAAAAATTATTAACCGTACCTAGGAACTGAAACAAGTAAGCTAGTAGAGAATACGAAGGCGTTAAAATGAGATAACAATCATAAAGGAACTCGGCAAATTGACTCCGTAACTTAGGGATAAGGAGGGCTCATTAGTCTTGATTAATACAAGTAAAAAGGAAGAAGCATAGAATGATGTTGTACGACTGTTTAATTAAAACAAAGCACTTTGCAAAAAGATGATAAATCTAAGTATTGAGTGTGATTTCTGCCCGGTGCCGGCTGGTTAACGGATTTTCTAAATCATTATAGGTTTGGTTTTGAAGGAAACCCCGGTTAATGGCGGCCTTAACGTGAGGGTCCTAAGGTAGCGGAATACCTTGGCCGTTAAATGCGGTCTTTGCATGAATGATGTAACGATACAACAGCTGTCTCTATGATTGACTCAGTGAAATTGGAATAACTGTGCAGATACAGTTTACCTCTAGTTAGACGAGAAGACCCTATGCAGCTTTACTGTTACTAATTATTGAGTATAATTAGGGCAAATCTTAGTTTATAAGGTAATCGATAGTATACAACTGAAAGACCTTTATTTGCCCATTATATTATAAAAACCTTTTAAAAGGGAACAATTGCTAGGAGACAGTTTATGCGGGGCACAGGCCCCATAAAGAGTAAATGGGTGTGTCTAAAAGTATGAATGAAACAAACATAAATATATTTGGTTTGGGAAGTTTAATAAATCATATTAAAAATTTTTAATATATTTTGAATGCAGTTAGCATAATTATAGATGCATAATCTTATTAGTATATACTTGTATATACATAAAATAGGGTAAGATTTTCGCTATAGAGAAAATAGATGTAGGAAAAAAAATGTTAAGGATCAAGATTCTAATGTTTTTTTAGTTATTATATAATAATAATCATGTTTACTACTTATCAAGTTTAATGGCTTAATCTTGCTTTACTGTTTGATTCACAACAAATCTTACAGTCGCGTAAGCGGGGCATAGGATCACAAGATACAAAAAGGATAGGTCTTGGATTATAGGAAAAGCTACGCTAGGGATGTTTGTCCTTCAATATTTTATAAAAAAAATAATTGATAATATATTGGGTTAATTTCAAAAATTACTTACTATTATCTAAGTAAATTTGAAGCGAAATTTATCTTAGCATATATTACAAAAGATAAAATCGTTCAACGACTATAAGGTGAGTAATGCTAACAATAATCCTTTATTAATACCCAACACGGTTTTATTATGTATATTAATTTTATATATATACATTATTAATTGAATAAAAATACAAAGTTAAAAAATCTAAATTTAAATTCTCATATTTTTAATAAAAGTATTAAAACTAATTATAAATTAATACCTTTCAATATGATGGTAAATGATATAGGTAAAACAAAATATTTCCCTGCATCATCCAAAGAATGAAGAAATAGTGTTTATTACTATAACGATAATAATATAAAAAATTTTCCTATTTATGATTTAAATATAAATAACTTAATAAAAGGTTATTTTAATTTACATTTTAATCATCAATTTATTAGAACTAAAATAAAAGCACGTAAATGAAAACGTGCTTCTTTAAATAAAATACACGTTAGTAAACCTGAAATTAAACATACTAATTCTAAAGCTATTATAACTGTATATACTTATAATAAAGAAAGAGCTTCTTTAAGACAAAAAGTTTTATTATTAAGAAGAAGATTTTATAAAGAAATTTTCTTGTTTTTTCTTAAAAGTAAAAAAACTTGTATAAATATGACAGATAAATTTTATAATAAAATTATAGAATCTTTATTTATTAAAGAGTTAATTTTACTTAGAAGATATAAATTAAGATTAAGTCTTAATAAATATAAATTTGAAGAAAAACTTTTACTTAAATTAAGCAGATTAATAGGTAAACTTTATAATAAAAAGGTTGAATTTAATATAATAAATTTAAAATCTATTGTATTAAATAGTGATTTATTTACAGAAATATTAGCATCAAAAATAAGAAAAAGAAAAATTAATATAATAAGAGCAATGAATATAGTTTTACATAAAGCACAATTACCTATAGTAAATAATATAATAGAAAGAGGTACTATTATTAAAACTGTTGATTTTAATTTAGTAGAAAATAAATACAAAGATTTAAGTTTAGTAGATAAAAATCATTTAGATGAAATATTAAATGATTTATACTCTGAAATAGATACCAATTCTAATGAAAAATCTAAACTACATAATATTATATTTGATAATATTAAATATAAAAATATGGGAGGTATAAGATTAGAAGTGAAAGGTAGATTAACTAAACGTTATAGAGCTGATAGAGCAATTTTCAAAGTAAGATGAAAAGGAGGATTAAAAAATATCGACTCTTCTTACAAAGGCTTATCTACAGTAAATATGAGAGGTTACGTAAATTCTAATACTCAACATTCAATAATCGCCGCAAAACGTCGTATTGGAGCTTTTGCTGTAAAAGGTTGAATTAGTGGAAAATAAAATAGGATTAACATCGCAATTAATACATAATAAAAAAGTGAAGAAATAGTCTGGACCATTTTGTGAAAAATGGAAATAAAAATTAAATTTTATGATAACAAGTTGAACAGGCTAATTTGCGCAAGAGTGTACAAAATGAGTGCGCGGTTTGGCACCTCGATGTCGGCTTAACTTATCCTCATGGATGCAGAAACTATGTAGGGTACGACTGTTCGTCGATTAAAAAGTTACATGAGCTGGGTTAAATACGTCGTGAGACAGTATGGTTTCTATCTTCTAGAGGGAATTAGAATATAATAAGGAATAACCTAGTACGAAAGGAACCTGGGGAATTACGTTATTCTATCTAAAAGTAGGGTAATTTTATTAACCTCTGGTTTACCTGTTGTTTATATGCCCATTATTAATTTATGTAAAATTATTATTTTACAGGGATATTACTTTCACTTGGGTAAGTATATAGTATAGGCACGGCAGGAAAGCTAAGTTAGTCAGAGATAAGTGCTGAAAGCATATAGGCACGAAGCTTACCTTAAGATATTTCTTTAATATACGTAATATAACATTACGATAATAGGCTTTGTTTGTAAGAATCTAGAGATTTTGAGGAACTAAGTACTAATTTTATAATAAACTAAATATATTTATATATTACATTTTTTAGCCTGATTAGCATAAAAGTAATGCAATTGTTTTGTAATCAATAGAAGTAAGTGCGATACTTACATTGGGCTACTTAGGATTAGTAGTCAAGTGGTATGACGTAGCTCTTTCAATGCTAAGATCGCGGGTTCGAACCCCGCCTAGTCTAACCTATTTTTCTTTGTTATTAATAAAGAAATTTGAGAGGCTATAACTTAATTGGTAAAGTGTACTGCTCATAACGGTCATTATAAGTGTTCAAGTCACTTTAGCCTTACGATGCGGATTAGTGTAAAAGGAAACATATTTGGCTCATGACCAGAAGATGGAGGTGCGAGTCCTTTGTCCGCATATTTTAATCCGAGTGCTGGAAAAGGTAGACAGGGTATTCTTAAGATTTACTGATGAAAATCATGAACGTTCAAGTCGTTTCTCGGATATTATTAAGGGGATATAGTCTAGTTTGGTAAAACACTAACTTTGCACGTTGGATTCTCAGGTTCAATTCCTGATATCTCCAAGATTATAATGAATTTTGATTCAAATATTCATCATTTTTAGATACTAAAAACGATTAAGAGATATAACGAGGTAATTTAGGTAATAAAGATATAAGCTCAAGAAGCTCAATTGGTTGAGCGAGGCACTGAAGATGCCCAGGCTGTAAGTTCGATTCTTACCTTGAGCAATTTTTATTAATTATATTATAGTTATATTTGTTTTTACAATTTGGTTATGATAGGATTTAAATTTCTAATCTATAAAAATAAATGTATTTATCTATAAGCTTAAGAAGCTCAATTGGTTGAGCGAGGCACTGAAGATGCCCAGGCTGTAAGTTCGATTCTTATCTTAAGCATGTTATAATTAAGAAATTCGTATAATATATTTAATTTTAATTAAATGGGTGTGCTGAAATTGGTATACAGGTTCCGCTTAGGACGGAGTGGTTTAAATACTATGCAAGTTCGAGTCTTGTCACCTATAACAAATTTAAGAATGAATTTATTATTAAAATTAAATATAAGTAAAAATTTATTAGCGATGAATATAAACCTTTCGTTATTTAATTTTAATTTTTATTAATTAAAGTCAATAAGCTTTGATATTAGTAAATATAATATGTTGTGGACTAATGGGCAAGTCATAAATTTTTGGTATTTACTATTGAGTGTTCGAATCACTCCAACATAACAAGAATTCTTCGTTAATAATAATAAAGAATTACTTTTTTTAATAATTAATTTCTTTTTTAGCTATATACAACACATAGAAAATATAAATTTCCCTTCACTTTTTTGATATTTACATCCATGAAAATATTATTTAATATAATAACACACAATGTAAGACCATTCTTTGCTAAATTCAACTTTTTTAATCGTATATCCCCTCTCTTGAAAAGGAATTTCTTTTCAAAAATTTTTACTTGAAAAAATCTTATTAGAGGAATAGGTACAGCTATATGTGCTATTATTATAAGATTAGTTATTAAATACTACTATAATATTGACATTATTACAGACTTTTTAGAAAATCATACAGATATAAAAAATTATTTATACGCATTCGCATATTTCATTAGTAATTATTTTATAAGCATAACTATAGGAGAATTTTTTGAACAATTTTTCATTAATAGAATTAAAGATAGTACTAGTCATTTTTTAGGTATTTCTTTAGGTATAGACAGATTAAAACTTTCTTTAGATGGATCATCAGATTTTAAATATTCAAGTAATATTAAGGAAATACCTAAACCTGTTAAAGAAGGAATCGTTCTTCAATCTAGTAGAGAATCTAGTTCTTCAAGAGAATCTGTTTCTTCTAGCACATCTAATTCTTCAAGTAGACATCGTTCTTTATCTCCTTTTTCACGACCAGCAAGTCCTCCTACTTTTTCACGACAAGGAAGCCCGGGTTTAAGAGCGGTAAGTCCTGCCCCTAGTTTTGGACAAGATGAGTTTGATCCAAGAACAGAGCCAGGTTATCATCCTGGTAGTCCAATAAACCCTTCATCTATTTGACCCGATTATTTTAAACAAGACTTTGCTTCTCCAAGACCACCTGTTGTTTGATATATGGATACTGTGATACAACATATATGTAGAGCTACATATAATATTCATGGACCTATAGCAATGCCTGGAAATGTACCATGAGAAGATGATAATACATGAGCTATATTACCTCCTTTTGGCTATGATCCTACTTTGAATAGACATAGAAATAATCCTTTTCATACTTGATATCCTATAACTAATATGAACCAATGTACAGTATTACATTTAAAATGTATAATTGCTAGATTAGAACAAGGAAAAGTTATACTTGAAATTACAAATGATAATGATAGTACAGTACCTATTATAGAAGGTATGCCTAAATCATCTAGAGTAATAGATCAATTGTTAAGGGATGCTAATAGAGCTTTAATAGCTAAAACTACTAATTCAAATAATACTTCTAGCTAATATTCTCGCAAATTGAGGCATTTGAATTATTTATTAACTTATTTATATTATTAACTAATACATGTATATAATATAAATTTATATATGTATATAAGGTGGATATAGTTCAATCGGTAGAGCGACTGTATGTGGCACAGTAAGTTCCCTGTTCGAGCCAGGGTATCCTCCCTTTTTATAAGAATATACACATTCTTATAGAAGCCTGTATAGTTTAAAGGTAAAACCTTAACTTCATACGTTAAAGATGGGAATTCGATTTTCTCTTCAGGCTATCTCTAATATTTATTTGGTTATTAATATTCAAATAGGTATTTTAGATGTTTACAGTTTTTTAAAATGATATTAATTTCAATACTATCTTTATTACTTTCTAATGCCGTCACTTTAAGACGAGATATGTCAATACTTTTTAATAGAATCGCTATCATAGCTTTACTTTATGCTATTTTACATGATGTAGTTAGTTTATCTATTATTAGTAAAGGTATAGGTTTACACGGAGGTTTACTTCATATTACTAATATTACACAAATTTTTCATATTTTTGTATTTTTTATTAGTATATTAATATTACAATTAACAAGCTTTTATCCTAGAAAGGTTTGAACACCAGAGCATTCTTCTTTAAAAAATATTTTACTTAATAATTTTATATTTTACAGAACTAAAATAATTAATAAAATGGGAGAACATTTAAAAATAATAGAATATCCTTTAATATTATTATTTATAATTAGTGGAGCTGTGTTTTTAATGTCAACTAATGATTTAGTTTCTATTTTTCTATCAATAGAATTACAAAGTTATGGTTTATATCTATTAAGTACTATTTATAGAAATTCTGAGTTATCTACTACAGGAGGTTTAATATATTTTTTATTAGGAGGATTAAGTTCATGTTTTATTTTACTAGGTACAAGTTTACTTTACGCCAATTCTGGAACTACTAATATGGATGGTTTATATATTATTACTAGTATAAGTGATATTAATGATAATATTAATTATTGATATAAACCTTACTATATAAATTTTTCTCTACTTATATTTAGTGTGGGATTCTTATTTAAAGTAAGTGCTGCACCATTTCATTTTTGATCTCCTGATGTTTATGATGCTATTCCTACTATAGTAACTACATTCGTAGCAATAATAGCTAAAATCTCTATTTTTATATTTTTATTAGAATTAGTTTATTATACAAGTAATTACTTTTTCGAATTTAATTGAACTTTTGGTTTATTAATAAGTTCTTTACTTTCATTAATAGTAGGAACAGTTGTGGGTTTAACACAGTTCAGAATAAAAAGATTATTTGCTTATAGTACAATATCCCACGTAGGTTTTATTTTATTAGCTCTAAGTATATCTAGTATAGAATCTACTCAAGCATTTATTTTTTATTTAATGCAATATTCTATAAGTAATTTAAATGTATTTATAATATTAGTTGCTATAGGATTCTCATTATATTATTATGTAACAGAGAATAAAGAACATAAAGAATTATTAGATAAAAATAATTCACCTATACAATTAATTAGTCAATTAAGAGGTTATTTTTATATCAATCCTTTTTTATCTCTAAGCTTAGCTATTACTATATTCTCTTTTGCAGGAATTCCTCCTCTTGTAGGATTTTTCGCTAAACAGATGGTATTAAGTGCAGCTTTAGACAATGGATATATTTTCTTATCTTTAGTTGCAATTCTTACTAGTGTGATAGGGGCGGTTTATTATTTAAATATAATAAAAGAAATTTTCTTTTATTCACCTGAGTATAAAGTAAATCCTTTATTAAAAAATTTAAATATAAATGGTAGTATTTATAATAAACATAATGTTTTAATAAAATCTATAACATTTAAATATAACAATATAGTTATGTCTAGTCCAATGGCTATTACAATTTCTATAATTACATTAGTAATATTATTATTTATTTTTATGAATAAAGAATGATTAAGTATGGGTACCATATTGGTACAAGTTTTATTTAATTATTAAATGAGTAGTATGACTTTATTTATTGTATTTGTAGCTATAATAGCTATACTTTTCTTAGTTATTAATTTGTTATTTGCTCCTCATAACCCTTATCAAGAAAAATATAGTATTTTTGAATGTGGTTTTCATAGTTTTTTAGGTCAAAATAGAACTCAATTCGGTGTAAAATTTTTTATTTTTGCCTTAGTTTATTTACTATTAGATTTAGAAATACTATTAACTTTCCCTTTCGCCGTCAGTGAATATGTGAATAATATATATGGATTACTAGTTACACTAGGATTTATAGCAATTATTACTATTGGATTTATTTTTGAGTTAGGAAAAAGTGCTTTAAAAATAGATAGTAGACAAGTATTAACTATGATCAAAGTAAAACCTTCTCATATTACCGAACTTTTAGGCCAAGTCAAATAAAAAAAAATATATATATAATATATAAAACTTATATTTCGTGATTTAGAATCTACGCCTTTGTTAGGCGATAATATAAAGATGATTTAGGTTCATCAAACTTTTAGATGTTATTTATTATTTAATGCTTCAATCAGCAAGAATTATAGGAACGGGTTTAGCTACAACAGGATTAATAGGAGCAGGAGTTGGAATTGGTGTAGTATTTGGTGCTCTAATTTTAGGAGTCGCAAGAAATCCTTCTTTAAGAGGTCAATTATTTTCATATGCAATTTTGGGTTTTGCTTTTTCCGAGGCAACAGGTTTATTTGCTCTAATGATGGCATTCCTTTTGTTATACGTTGCTTAGTAAAAAATTTTTTTAATTTTATTAATAAAAATTTTTTAAATTGTATTTTATTAATAAGAGAAAATTTTAAGAAAGTGTCTCAATTTTATTGAAGTCTTATTCCGCCTAAACCTCATTTTTTTTGTCATGAAACACCTTTACAGAGTAGTATTATCCCACCTTTTGCTATTAATAGCAAAAGAATTAAATATTTTAGAGATTTAATCCTAAATTTAATTTTTATTAATGCTTTGAAATATTTTGATGTTTCAAAAAATATTTTAAAAATTATTGGTATAAATTCTACTGAATTCCGAGAAGTTATTATGGGAGGATTTATAAGCTTAATTTTTATATGATTAATAAAAAAGATGCTTGAACTTATAGTATGAATAAAAATCAGAAGAGAAGCGCACAAATTAATTAAATTATATATAAGATATCCAAGTTGGGGATGACTTATTCCTACTATATATGCATTAAAAGAAGAATCTCAAATAGATTTTGCTGCTATTTTTCTGGCTAAACGGGAGTGATCAGATAAAGAGAAAGAGTACTGCTATAAACTAGAAAAATCTATTGATTATATTTTACAAAAAAAATATGATTGACCATGAAATCTTAGCAGTGAAATGAGTCGATGTTTAGCTAATTATCATGTTATTAAAAAATATTATCCAAAAAAACTTGAATAATCAAGATAGATAATTATTATTTTTTACAATAAATGTTACCATTGAATTCTATATATTAAAAAATATATAATATATTTATAGAGAAAACAAATATAGAAATAAAAAAAAAATTAAAAATGAATTTATTAAAAAATCTTTTTACTATAAAATTAGATGCTCCTACTGCTTGAGGTATCTATTTTCAAGATAGTGCTACTCCACAAATGGAAGGTTTAGTAGAATTGCATGATAATATCATGTATTACCTAGTTATAATATTATTTAGTGTAGGATGAATATTACTATCAATAATAAAAAACTATGTAGCTAAAAAAACTCCTATTTCACATAAATATTTAAATCATGGTACATTAATAGAATTAATATGAACTATAACTCCTGCAGTAATACTTATGTTAATTGCTTTCCCATCTTTTAAATTATTATATTTAATGGATGAAGTAAGTGATCCTTCAATGTCAGTTTTAGCAGAAGGTCATCAATGATATTGAAGCTATCAATATCCAGACTTCTTGGATTCTAGTGATGAATTTATAGAATTTGATTCATATATAGTACCAGATTCTGATTTAGAAGAAGGAACATTAAGAATGTTGGAAGTAGATAATAGAGTTATTCTTCCTGAATTAACACATGTAAGATTTATTATTACTGCTGGGGATGTTATACATTCTTTTGCATGTCCTGCTTTAGGTATAAAATGTGATGCCTATCCTGGTAGATTAAATCAAGTTTCTGTTTTTATTAATAGAGAAGGAGTTTTCTATGGTCAATGTTCTGAAATATGTGGAATTCTTCATAGTTCTATGCCTATTGTTATAGAATCAGTTTCATTAGAAAAATTCCTTACATGATTAGAAGAACAATAGCGATTTTTGTCATTAAATTAAAGAATTAATCTAATTTAGATTAAGGTGTGTTAGTTTAATGGCAAAACTTAACAGTACGGTCGTTTTAATACAAGTTCGAGTCTTGTACACATCTAGAGGTTAGGTTTGGCTAGATGTGCTTAATTTAACCTGTTTGTAATAATTTAATTAGTTGTTAATTGAGTTAACATGAGTTTAACCTTGATACTTTTTTTAATAGGAATCTTAGGATTCGTATTAAATAGAAAAAATATTATATTAATGCTTATTTCTATAGAAATAATGCTATTATCTATAACATTTCTAATATTGGTAAGTTCACTTAATATTGATGATATAATCGGACAAACTTATGCTATTTATATAATAGTAGTTGCCGGTGCAGAATCAGCAATAGGTTTAGGTATTCTAGTAGCTTTCTATAGACTAAGAGGAAGTATTGCAATAGAATATAAATAATGTTTTTAAGTATAATGTCACTACCTTTATATGGATCTGTAGTTTCCGGATTTTTTGGTAGAAAAGTCGGAGTTAGCGGAGCACAATTTATTACAATCTTAGGTGTTATTGTAACAACAATTGTTGCTATCGTTACGTTTTTTGAAGTTGGTTTTAATAATATCACTTTATCAATAAATCTATTTAGATGAATTGATAGTGAGTGATTTGGTATTCTTTGAGGTTTTCAATATGATAGTTTAACAGTATCAATGTTAATACCTGTTTTGATTATAAGTTCTTTAGTTCACATATATTCTGTAGGGTATATGAACGGAGATCCTCATAATCAAAGATTCTTTAGCTATCTAAGTTTATTCACCTTTATGATGATAATACTAGTTACTGCTAATAATTACTTATTAATGTTTGTAGGATGAGAAGGTGTTGGAGTTTGTTCATATCTTTTAGTAAGTTTCTGATTTACTAGAATTGCGGCAAATCAAAGTTCTATGTCTGCATTTTTAACAAATAGAGTAGGTGATTGTTTCTTAACTATAGGTATGTTTGGTATTTTATGATCTTTGGGTAATCTAGATTACGGTATAGTATTTTCATTAGCTCCTTATATTAATGAAACTATTATAACATTTATAGGAATATGTATGTTAATAGGTGCAATGGCCAAAAGTTCTCAAGTGGGTCTTCATGTTTGATTGCCTATGGCAATGGAAGGTCCTACTCCAGTATCTGCATTAATACATGCAGCTACTATGGTTACTGCAGGAGTATACTTATTAATGCGTTCATCTCCTTGAATTGAATATAGTTCAACTGTATTATTATTATGTTTATGATTAGGTGCAATAACTACTGTATTTAGTTCTCTTATAGGTTTATTTCAACAGGATATTAAAAAGGTTATTGCTTATTCTACTATGAGTCAATTAGGTATGATGGTAATTGCAATAGGTTTATCCTCATATAATATTGCTTTATTTCATCTAATAAATCATGCTTTTTATAAAGGATTATTATTTTTGGGAGCTGGAGCTGTTATTCATGCAGTGGCCGATAATCAAGACTTTAGAAGATATGGAGGATTAATTTCATTCTTGCCTTTAACATATTCTGTTATCTTGATAGCAAGTTTAAGTTTAGTAGCTTTCCCTTTTATGACGGGATTTTATAGTAAAGATTTTATATTAGAATCGGCATTTGGACAATTTCATTTTAGTGGAATTGCGGTATATGTTATAGCTACAATAGGTGCTATATTTACTACTTTATATTCAGTTAAAGTGTTATACTTAACTTTCCTAGCAAACCCTAATGGACCTATAGTATCATATAAACATGCTCATGAAAGTGATTGATTTATTAGTTTACCTTTAATTATTTTGGCTATATTCTCAATATTTTTTGGATTTATTACTAAAGATATCTTTATAGGATTAGGTTCAAATTTCTTTATCGATAATAGTATATTTATTCATCCTTCCCATGAAATAATGATTGACACAGAATTTGGTGTACCTACATTATTTAAAATATTACCTTTTATATTTACTGTTACATTTAGTGCTTTAGCTTTAATTTTATCTGAATTCCTTCCTGAAACTGTAATTAGTTTTAAATTATCAAGATTAGGTTACAATATATTTGGTTTCTTTAATCAAAGATTTTTAGTTGAATTATTTTACAATAAATATATTACTAATTTAGTTCTGGATTTAGGAGGACAAACTACAAAAGTTTTAGATAAGGGAAGTATAGAAATGACAGGACCTTATGGATTAGAAAGAGGGTTAGTTAAATTAAGTAAAAATATTACTAATTTAAATACAGGTATTGTTACAAATTATGCTTTATATATATTTGTGGGTCTTATTATATATATGTTTACTCCTTACTTATTATCTTTAGGTGTTAACTTTATATTTTTAGGTTTACTATGTTTAGTAGTATTGCGTGGTATAAATATGATTATTAATTATAATAGCCATAATAGTTCTAATACTCTTGAAGCTAGCGTTCGATTATTTTCTACAAGCTCTCGTAAAAGAATGCCATATCCAAGTACTACTAGACCAAGTAGTCCAGTATGACGTCCAGATAAAGGACCAATAAAAGCAGACGGAACTCACCTAGGTTTGTATAAAGTATATCGTCCAGAATATACACCTAATTTTGATTATGTAAGTCGTAATATAGCTCCAAGAATGATATATGCTCATCCACATCCTGATAGTATTATTAGTATACCTCATCAACCCGGAACGTATATGTATGAAAGTCAAATATTTGCTTATAATAGATGTGCTAAACCATGATGAACAACTAATAATACACGTCATTTACCTAATATACTTTCAAAAAAATATACTGGTAACGTTCTACCAACTCCTACTTATAATCCTGATCTTCCAATAAACGTTTTTAATGTGCCAGATATGAGTAATCAAACAGCTGCAAATGGTATACGTGGAAATTTCGAGCGTACTATAAAACCTTGATCTACTTGTTTACATCCTCGTCCACCTCTTGAATTAGGTAGAATTCCAATAATACGATTTGTAAAAGATACAGATTATAAACGTACGGGAAAATTAACTGAAGAAATTTGAGTATGAGAACATAGTGTATGAATAAAAAGAAAATCTTATAGACAAAATTATGGTTTTAGTTGAGCTACTTGAAATTATGAATGAGGTACTTGAGAATGAAAAAGTGACAGTAGTAGAACTACTATAACAATAAATCCTAATGCTAGTACACATCATAGATTTTATTTGAGTTATATAGATAAACAGTGTCATGATATACGAGTAGCCAGAAGTATAGAACGTACACTTGAAAGAGTTCCTTATGAAGAAACTGTAAGAAGAGATAATATTGCAAAGGAGAAAATAAGAAGATTACAAGATATACAAAGACGAGGGGGTGGAGGATGTACTAGTTCTGGAGGTTTAGCTCCAGGACCCGACACTCCAAGTGGTGGAGCAAGTGGTTCTAATTTGAGAAAAGTTTTAATTATGTTAACAGGAATCATTCTTGTTACTACATTATTAGGCTTTGCTTGATGATTATTGCCTTACATGCCTACATCTTTCAATTTACCAAGTATTTCAATAAGTATGCCTATAATCAACTTACCTTCAATAAGTATACCTGCAATAAATATATCTACAATCAATATACCTACTGTAAGTATACCTAAGATAAATATTTTTACAATTTTTTAAATAAAAATTTCTATTTTACTATTATATTTAAATATAATATTTTGTAATGTGTGTATCACATTATAAAGTTTTATTAAAATCTTTCCAGATTATTTCGGTTTAACGATCTTTATTATAAATAAAATTTAAAAATAAATAATTAATTTATATAATGAGAATATTAAAAAGTCATCCTTTATTAAAATTAGTCAATTCATATCTTATTGATGCTTCACAACCTACTAATATAAGTTATTTGTGAAATTTTGGTTCATTATTGTTACTTTGTCTAGTAATACAAATTGTTACAGGTATAACTTTAGCAATGCATTATAGTCCGAGTGTAGCAGAAGCTTTTAATTCTGTAGAACATATTATGCGTGATGTAAATAATGGATGATTAGTTCGTTATTTACATAGTAATACAGCTTCAGCCTTTTTCTTTTTAGTGTATTTACATATAGGAAGAGGTATATATTATGGATCTTATAAAGCTCCAAGAACATTAGTATGAGTTATAGGTACTGTAATTCTTATAGCTTTAATTGTAACAGGATTTTTAGGATATGTTCTTCCATACGGTCAAATGAGTTTATGAGGTGCTACAGTTATAACTAACTTAGTAAGTGCTGTACCATGAATTGGTCAGGATATAGTAGAATTTATTTGAGGAGGTTTCTCTGTAAATAACGCTACATTAAACAGATTCTTTGCATTGCATTTTGTGCTACCTTTTATATTAGCTGCATTAGTTTTAATGCATATGATTGCGCTTCATGAAACAGCTGGATCAGGAAATCCTTTAGGAGTTTCAGGTAGTTATGATAGAATACCATTTGCTCCTTATTACTTATTTAAAGATTTAATAACTATTTTTATCTTTGTTTTTGGTTTAAGTTTATTTGTGTTCTTTATGCCTAATGTTTTAGGAGATAGTGATAATTATATTATGGCTAATCCTATGCAAACTCCTGCTGCTATAGTTCCTGAATGATATCTTTTACCTTTCTATGCTATATTAAGATCTATTCCTAACAAATTACTAGGAGTTATAGCTATGCTATGTGCAATATTAATTATATTAACATTACCATTATTAGACTTAAGTAGATCAAGAGGTTTACAATTTAAACCTTTAAGTAAAATAGTTTTCTATGTATTTGTAGCAAATTTCTTAATATTAATGCAATTAGGTGCTAAACATGTAGAAGCTCCATTTATAGTATTTGGTCAAATAAGTACTGTTTTATACTTTGCACACTTTTTAATAATAGTTCCTACAATTAGTTTAATAGAAAATACATTAATGGATTTAAGTATTTCAAATATAACTAAAAGTAAATAAAACTTTATATGTGTAATTGATTATAAATATATTAAATAAAAATTTTCTATAAGAATGTATGATTAATGTAATTCATATAAAAATTATATGAATTATATAAGAATTATGACGTAAATGGTTTACATTTTGACTGCAAATCGAAAGAAAGGGGTTCGATTCCTCCATAATTCTTTAAGTTTTTAATCAATTTTCTAACTACTTTTAGTAATTTAAGTGTAAGAAATTATATAAGGGTTATATCATTGAAAAAGTATGTTTGTTGTTACAATACAATAAGTCAAGAAAATAAGAGTTGTAACACATTAAAATCATCTATATCTGTTTGAACAGAAAGGTGATTTTTATCTACAAACGCCAAAGATATAGGAACTCTTTACCTTATTTTTGCATTATTTTCAGGTTTATTAGGTACAGCATTTTCTGTTTTAATAAGAATGGAATTAAGTGGACCAGGTGTTCAATATATAGCAGATAATCAACTATATAACAGTATTATTACAGCTCATGCTATATTAATGATATTTTTCATGGTTATGCCTGCTTTAATAGGTGGATTTGGAAATTTTTTATTACCATTATTAGTAGGTGGACCTGATATGGCATTCCCTAGACTAAATAATATAAGTTTTTGATTATTACCTCCTAGTCTAATATTATTAGTATTCTCTGCTTGTATTGAAGGTGGAGCAGGAACAGGTTGAACTATTTATCCTCCATTATCAGGAGTACAAAGTCATAGTGGACCTAGTGTAGATCTAGCTATTTTTGCCTTACATTTATCAGGAGTAAGTAGTTTATTAGGAGCTATTAATTTTATAACAACAATAGTTAATATGAGAACTCCAGGAATAAGATTACATAAATTAGCTTTATTTGGATGAGCTGTAGTTATTACAGCTGTATTACTATTATTATCTTTACCTGTACTTGCAGGTGGAATTACTATGGTTTTAACAGATAGAAATTTTAATACATCATTCTTTGAAACAGCTGGAGGTGGTGATCCTATTTTATTCCAACATCTTTTCTGATTTTTTGGTCATCCTGAAGTTTATATTTTAATTATTCCAGCTTTTGGTATAATTAGTACAACTATTTCTGCTAATTCAAATAAAAGTGTATTTGGATATATAGGAATGGTATATGCTATGATGTCAATCGGAATTTTAGGATTCATTGTTTGAAGTCATCATATGTATACAGTTGGTTTAGATGTTGATACTAGAGCATACTTTACAGCAGCTACACTAATTATTGCTGTACCTACAGGTATTAAAATATTCTCTTGATTAGCTACATGTTATGGAGGTTCTATAAAATTAACTCCTTCTATGTTATTTGCATTAGGGTTTGTATTTATGTTTACTATTGGAGGGCTAAGTGGTGTAGTTTTAGCTAATGCTTCATTAGATATTGCTTTCCATGATACATATTATGTAGTAGCTCATTTCCATTACGTATTAAGTATGGGAGCTGTTTTTGCAATGTTTAGTGGATGATATTTCTGAGTTCCTAAAATATTAGGTTTAAATTATAACATGTTATTATCTAAAGTACAATTCTGACTATTATTTATAGGAGTTAATCTTACATTCTTCCCACAACATTTCTTAGGATTACAAGGAATGCCAAGACGTATTAGCGATTATCCAGATGCTTTTGCAGGTTGAAATTCTGTAAGTAGTTTCGGATCTATTGTTAGTGTAATAGCTGCTTGATTATTCTTGTATATTGTTTATCATCAATTAATTGATGCTAAAGTTGCTAGCAGATATCCTTGATTAACTGCACAATTTTATACTGATACATTACAAGCTTTATTAAACAGAAGTTATCCTAGTTTAGAATGAGCTTTAACAAGCCCACCTAAACCTCACGCTTTTGTAAGTCTTCCTTTACAAAGTTCCATTCACATGTCTAAAAGCAATTAAAAAACATTTTAGTATATATAAAATTGTTAGTTTTGGTTTAGCATTATTCTTAAGTATAAAAGCTAAAGAATTATTCATGAATAATTTTTTAGAAATTACTAATTTAATTCTTTTCGTAGGAGGATTTATAGGCTTTTTCTTTAAATCTTTCATTAATGTTTTATTTGAACTTATAAATTCTGAATTAAAATTACCTATTGTAGGAAATAAATATTCAGAATCTATTGAGGAAATTTTAAATAAACCTTTACTTGCAAAAGGAAATTCAGACAATTCTACTGAAAATAATGATAATACTGCTGGATCAAGTTCCACTGAAACTAAAGTTACTAATTCTGAATATGACAATTGAGATTGAGATGATTTACAAGATCTTAAATACCAAGTTCAAGAAAGTATGGAACAATTTCATCCTGACAGTACAGAATATAAAGAATTGAAATCTAGATTAGATGAAATGGAAGAAGCAATGGATAAAAAGGTAGAAGAAACAAGTGATACGGAAAATGAATATTATTCTCGAGCTGAATCTTCTAAATATAATGAAAACAAGGATTTATATCAAAATGAATCTTCTAAATCAAATGATTTAGGACGACCTAAATCAGAAGAAGATTTATGAAAAGAAGATGCTAAAAATTTTTCATCCGAACAATTAGAATATGAATTAAACAGAATAGATGATATGATAGAAACTTATGAAGGTGAGCGTACAAGAGTACCCGCAGCTGAAAAAGAAATTTCCAAATTAGAAAATAAAAAAGCTGTATATTTAGAAGCTTTAGGTGAAAAAGCATCTATAGAATCTGAATCTAAATATGAAGGAAAGGGTAAAGGTATAGATTATAGTTCTTCAAATAAAAAATAAATTATAATATGTTTGTAAATTATTTTTATTCTCATTAGCTTAAGGGTAGAGCAGAATACTTCTAATATTCCGATTTTAGTTCGAATCTAGAATGAGAATAATAATTAACAATAAAAACAGATAATAAATCGCGGTTACAATGGGATTATTATCTTTGAACAATTATTTAATTTCGTTGAATCTCTACAAATAAGTATGTGTATTATATCATACGCTTATTAAATATAAATATTTTTGAATTATGTTATTTTTACCTACTGTAGTTTCTATTATAGAAGTTATATTAGTTCTTGTACCAGCTTTAATGGCTGTAGCATATGTTACTGTTGCCGAAAGAAAAACTATGGCTAGTATGCAAAGAAGATTAGGTCCTAATGTTGTTGGATATTACGGATTATTACAAGCATTTGCAGATGCCTTAAAACTTCTTTTAAAAGAGTTTGTAGCTCCTACACAAGCTAATATGATCTTGTTCTTTTTAGGTCCTGTAATTACCTTAATTTTTTCTTTATTAGGATATGCAGTAATACCTTATGGTCCTGGTTTAGCTATAAGTGATTTTAATCTAGGAATATTATATATGTTAGCAGTTTCATCTTTATCTACATATGGTATATTATTAGCTGGTTGAAGTGCTAATAGTAAATATGCTTTCTTAGGTTCACTTAGAAGTACAGCCCAATTAATAAGTTACGAATTAATTTTAAGCTCTGCTATATTATTAGTTATAATGCTTACAGGTAGTTTAAACCTTACTGTTAATATAGAATCTCAAAGAGCTGTTTGATTCTTATTACCTTTATTTCCTATATTTCTTATTTTTTTTATAGGATCTGTAGCTGAAACTAATAGAGCTCCTTTTGACTTAGCAGAAGCTGAATCTGAGTTAGTTAGTGGATTTATGACTGAGCACGCTGCTGTAGTTTTTGTTTTCTTTTTTTTAGCTGAATATGGTAGTATAGTTTTAATGTGTATACTAACAAGTATTTTATTTATAGGAGGATACTTATCTTTAGATTATCATTATGTATTTACTTTCGTTGATTTATTATTTTCTTATTTATTCTTTATGGATTGAATTCTTTCTGTAGAGTATTATATAGAAGATATTTTAAATAATTCTATTGTAGAAGGATTATTATATGGTTTAAGTTTAGGTTTAAAAAGTTCTATTATGATATTTGTTTTTATATGAGTTAGAGCGTCTTTCCCTAGAATACGTTTTGATCAATTAATGGCGTTTTGTTGAACAGTATTGTTACCAGTAGTTTTTGCTATAATAGTATTAGTACCTTGTGTATTATTTAGTTTTAATATTTTTCCTGTTAATTTTAATTTGTTTTAAACTTTTTATATAAAAGTCTTTTTTATCATGGAGTTATCCATATGGTGTTAGTTGTTTTACTTGCAAAAATTTTAGGTCCTGATTTTTCCTTACCACAGATAAGCTTACTTTTGTTAGCTTGTCTCTTGGTAGTACCTCTTTTAGGGGTATTTATTATATCCAGCACAATTTCTTATGAGTCTGGTAATATTAACAGCGAAATAATTAGTCATAAGAATATATACTATAAAAGAATAGCCTTATTTTCTTCTGTAATAAATTTACTAATATCTTTGGTAATTTTTACTTTATTTGATTTTACTACTAATCAATTTCAATTCGTTCAAGAACATTATGAATTAAGCTTTTTTGATTTATACTTAGGTATAGATGGTATATCTATATACTTTGTATTATTAACAACAATAATAATGCCTATTGCATTATTATCTAATTGAAATTCTATAACTGAAAATTTAAAATCTTATTTAATAATAATGCTAATAATAGAAACTTTATTATTAGCTGTATTTTTAGTTTTAGATATTCTACTTTTCTATATTTTTTTTGAAAGTATATTACCTCCTTTATTTTTATTAATAGGTTTATTTGGATCTAGTAATAAAGTAAGAGCCAGTTTTTATATATTTTTGTATAAATTAGGAGGATCTTTATTTTTATTATTATCAATATTAACCATGTCTTCTATAATGGGAACTACTGATTTTGATGCCTTATTTAAAACCAATTTTAGCTATACAACACAATTATTTTTATTTTGTGGTATATTAATAGCATTTGCTATACAGACTCCTACTATATTTTTAAATAATTGATTATTAAAAGCTCACGTTGAATCTCCTTTAGGTGGAAGTATAGTACTTGCAGGTGTAGTTTTAAAATTAAGTTTATATGGTATATTTAGATTAATATTACCTATATTACCTAAAGCTACATTAGATTATACTTATATAGTATATTTAATTGGAGTAATTACTATAATTTACGCTAGTTTTAGTACATTAAGAACTACGGATATTAAAGAATTAATTGCTTATAGTTCTGTATCTCATGCGGCAGTCTATTTAATAGGGGTATTTAGTAATACAATACAAGGAATAGAAGGAGGTATAATATTAGGTTTAGCACACGGATTTGTTTCTAGTGGTTTATTTATATGTGCCGGAGGTATATTATATGACAGATCTGGTACTAGATCTATTTATTTTTATAAAGGTATAGCCCAATTAATGCCTTTATTTTCTATATTATTTTTCATATTATGTTTAGGTAATTGTGGAGCTCCTTTAACTTTAAATTTTATAGGTGAATTTATGTCTCTTTATGGTGTTTTTGAAAAATTACCTATACTAGGAGCATTTGCTAGTCTTTCTATAATTTTTTCAGCGGCTTATACAATATATATGTTTAATAGAATATCTTTTGGAGGTTCATTCAGTAAATTTTTTAAAGAAAATATTCATGATGTCTCAAAAAGAGAATTTTTAATATTATTTGGATTAGTTCTATTTACTGTTGTTTTTGGAATATTCCCTTCTTTCATTTTAGACGGTATCCATTATTCAGTAGCAAGCTTAATATATTATCTATAGTACATTATAGATAAAAATAGAATATTAAAATCTTTTCGTTAAATATTTAACGTTAATACTCTAAGTATTTAGTAAATATAAGTAATAAATTATGCCTCAATTAGTACCTTTTTATTTTATAAATGAAGTAACATTTACTTTTGCAATTATTGCAATAACAGTATATATGTTATCTAAATATATCTTACCGAGATTTGTTCGTTTATTCTTATCTCGTACTTTTATATCAAAACTTTTTGATACTTCAATTAATAAATAATTCGTTAATTTAAATCATTTTATACTTATAATATATATATTATAATAATTAATACTAAATAGTATTATGTGTATATTTGGATGTTTAAAGGCTTATAATGCAAGCTTAAGGTACAATATGAGTACTTTAAGCTTGAACAATAATTTACATAGAGAGATTCTTAGTCCTTTAAATCAATTTGAAATAAGAGATTTATTAAGTTTAGATGCTCCAATTTTAGGAAATTTACACATTTCTATAACTAATATAGGATTTTATTTAACAATAGGTCTTTTCTTTATTTTAGCCTTAAATATTTTAAGTACTAATTATAACAAATTAGTAAGTAATAATTGATCAATTAGTCAAGAATCTTTATATGCAACTATTCATAGTATAGTAACTAACCAAATAAATTCAAAAAGTGGTCAAGTATACTTCCCATTTATTTATACTTTATTTATTTTTATACTAATAAATAATTTAATAGGTATGGTTCCTTATAGTTTTGCGTCTACAAGTCATTTTGTATTAACTTTTTCTCTTAGTTTTACTATTGTTTTAGGAGCAACAATCTTAGGATTCCAAAAACACGGTTTAGAATTCTTTTCTCTTTTAGTACCAGCTGGTTGTCCTTTAGCTTTGTTACCTTTATTAGTTTTAATAGAATTTATTTCATACTTAGCTAGAAATATTTCATTAGGACTTAGATTGGCAGCTAACATATTATCTGGACATATGCTTTTAAATATATTAGCTGGATTTACTTATAATATTATGACTTCTGGAATTGTTTTCTTCTTCTTAGGTTTAGTTCCTTTAGCTTTTATAATTGCTTTCTCTGGATTAGAATTAGGTATTGCCTTTATTCAAGCACAAGTTTTTGTAGTGTTAACTAGTGGTTATATTAAAGATGGATTAGATTTACATTAGTAAATTTAATTAATAGAAATAATAAATTATTTTTTTATAATATTTCTTATAAATTAATAAAGATTTTTTCATTTTACATATTATATAAATATTTAGTGTATGATAAAGGAAAGTCTATAGTATAATAATATTTATAATAAATATAGATATCAGTTTTAGGTTTTTAATAGAAAATAATAATAAGTTAATGGCTATTTTTATCTAAAAACAAACTTATTGCGGACAAACAAGCCAATTTAAATACCTTATTTAGTAACGATTACTCTATATAGCTTATATTATACCTAAAAAAAAATATAATTTAAATAAAATTAAATCTTTACTAATTTAGTAAATAAAAATGTATAAGAGATGTAATTGAGTATTTTACTAAGAAAAATTACATCTATTAAATAAAATTTAATTATGATAGATGAGTTTGGTGATGGCTCTGAATGAACGCTGTCCAAATGCTTGACACATGCTAATCGAACGTTTAATTTAATGATTAATTCAATTAAAAGTGGTGTACAGGTGAGT
>NW_006921298.1:0-208 GCF_000392275.1 Phaeoacremonium minimum UCRPA7 | reverse complement strand
GTAAGTTCTTTTATAAGAAGAATACTATAAGATGATATATTCCTTTAGAATCTTTTTATGATAAGACTTTCTCTATCATATATTCTGACGAATCTATCTTTAAAACTGTTTCTTAATCAGGGTCCTATTATGTTAATAAGAAAGTACTGATTAGCTTAGCTTTTAGTATATTAAATACTTTCTGACACTTTATTATCTATTCAAACTT
>NW_006921297.1:0-802 GCF_000392275.1 Phaeoacremonium minimum UCRPA7 | reverse complement strand
TTATTGATATTAATATATAAGTCTGCTATTTAGAGTTTCTTTAATATTAGTTTGACTTTTCTTTGATAATTATCTAAGTTATTATTCGAATAAATCAATATATTATCGATATAAATAAAGTAGAATTTGTCTAAATACTTTCGAAGAGTATAATTGATATATTATTGAAACATAATAGATATACCTGTCAACCTAAATGATATAATAAGCTATTTATAAAAGCTATAGTATGTCTTAAATATAGTCTTTTATTTATCTTTATCTTTGACTTTAATCTTATGAAAGGCTATGATTATATTAAGCTTTGTTAGTCATTTAGCTTTTGATAATGACCTTAGTGTTTTTATAATTAGCAGTAGAAGATATTGATTCTTTTTTATAATGGTATTTAAACTTTTATAGTTTATATAGAATCGTAGTTTACCACCTAGCTTATATACGAAAAGTATAGATACTAACGTAGGCAAATTGCTAGTATAAATGAACTGTTTGTTAAATAGTTTAGTCAGCGTTTTCCTAAGGACTAGTAATTCTTTATAAGACATACTATATAGTAGCCCCTATAAAACGACCTTTTCCTATCTTTTGTCGTCTTATTAAAGTAATATTAAATAGTCGATTCTAGAATAATAAAGCAACAATTAATCAGCTTTATCTTTATCAAATACCTTTATATATTCCTTATATTAGGGTGGTAGTTTTGTTTTAAAATCCTTCTTTTTCTTTATTAACAATACTTTTTTAATGTTAGCTATACTAGCAAAGAATATTTTAACCTTTTTCTTCTTAGTTTTTCTTTTTC